>NW_017257632.1:3155284-3165906 GCF_001594055.1 Mycetomoellerius zeteki
CCAATAGTTATTCCTCTGAAGAATTGAATGACAGTGATTGGCCAGTTTCATAATTACGGGTCATCAAAAAAGGATGCCATAAAAGACGCGCGAAAAGGACGCTGTGTTTACGTTTGCGCACGTCACAATTTTAAAATCACGCCTAGCGAAACGGTTTTTCCAGGTTGCGCGATAACAAGTCAAAAGTGTAGGAATTGCAACGCTCCGTACACCATGAAAGACTGACTAATACATAAGACTTCTACTTTCCGAGAGTTAGACGAGATGCAAGCAAAAATTGAGACATGGACGGAATTGATACAGTTGGGGAAATTGCAAGATGTGTCGGAGGATATTCAGGTATGCTCTTTCTCATTTAAAATACTAGCCCTACATTTGTGAATACAATTTTTCTGTTAATATCTTTCAGATGACTATCCGCGTGCGATCCAACGGTATACTCAATGACAGTTTATTTAAATTACTACTACGTTTATGTTACGTGGCAGATGAATATAACAAATATAATGAACAGAACTGCGAGACTGTGAAGAGTATTGCTATATTAGCTAAATTACTTTGTTCGTTGCTGATCAAGGTACCTAATGACAACAACTTTGTCAAAGCTGTATTTAAAATTGTTCAGTGTTTAATTTCTTTTAACTTATATGAGGACGCGGCAGAGATCTGTTGTTACTTGAAACCAGGCAATTTATATAATCCTCAAGACAACACCATAAATCTTGTGATAAAAGTATTAGACTTATGGCGTTTTTTTCTTAATAATATATATATTACTCTTAAAAAGGAATCCTTGAACACAGAGAATTATAATAAGCTGAAAAGTGTCCTGAAGTATGAAATGGAAATGATGCAGATAGCATATAAAAATTATACGAAACATTTAATTATGGAGATAAGTATATATTTGGACAGAATAGCAGTACTTGATAAGGACACAAAATATTTTGATGACTTTTGTAAATATATATTGGAATACTTGTCAGGATTGCAGTTGTATTTAGACAAGGATGAGAAATACTTAATCTATCGTTATATACTTCGTATCATGTGCCATATAATATGTAAGACTATTAATACAACTCATATCGAATCTGCAGTAGCAACATTAGATGAATTATCTAGTTATTTTGAGACTCCTATGGCAGAAGACGAGGAATGCTACCAATCTTTTCAGCAATTTCAAAGCTTGTGTATGAATCTTTTAGTGCCAATAAAAAATCTTGTCAAGGATAATGCCAAAAATGTACAAAATATTATTTATTGTAACTTGAATATTATGCAAAAATATGGATATGAAAGTCTTAAATGGAATGCAATCCATATTGCAGAGATAGTTGAACCAATGTTTACGTACTGGGAAAAATGTATGGAAACTGATAAACACATCATGCTCAAGCACTTGCTTGATACTGGCATCTTGCTAGAACTAATGAATTTATTTGTACAAATACATGTAGATGAGTTTTATGTCAAGCAAGTGTCAATCAAATGTAAATGGTGCCAGGACAAATTGTGCACAATTAAGAGGGATTTATACAATGCTGTAGTGATGAAATGTAGATGTATTAGTTTATTATGTAACTTTCCTGTTAAAACTTTGTCGGCCGAGGTGTGTGCTCTTAGCAGAAAAATCTTGGAACAGAACGTCGAATCGATTATTCGTGAAATGAAAGAAACCGAATGTAAGCGTTGGACGCAATCTTGGAATAGTTGTCGTAATTTAATTTATAATATAGGTGTACTATCTGAGCATGTGTATGAAGAAGGCGTACATCTGTTCTCCTTTTTATGTACTTGCATGTTTCAATTCAAATTAATTGAATCAAATTCTATATATTTTGAAAATTCCAAAAACTATGAAAATATTTTTTCTTTTGCATTGCACAGATTAAGTGTTATGTATTACAATAACAATATGTATAGGAAAGCGATGACAGTATGTGCATTGAATGCTTTGTTAACTTATAATCAGTCGAATACAAAAGCTTTTCGTATATGGATAAATATTAAGAAAAATGCTTCTGAAGAAATTGCAAACTTAACTATGCTAGATTGCTTGACAAATGATAAGGACAAGATAAAGAATGAACTGGGATTTTCACTCGATATTTCCAAGTATGACTGTATTGAATTGTGTTTAAGTGAAGTAAAAAATTTGCTGGTGGAACAGATCACATTTACAAATGGTGTGGCAGCAGTTCTAGAAAAACTTAGAAAACTACAGCCAAGTAATCAATATGCACACACAGTGCAATTATTAGGATATTATTTCTTAGGTTTCACACCACATGATAGTTCTATTCTGAAATATCATGAGCAAGCTATATGTGATTTGAAGCAAGATAAGTCAAATTCTGTGGCCGTTTTGTGCTTGGAAGCTAACTTAAGTCTTTTTATGTTTGTGGAGGAGTTGCATATAATGAATAAGCAAACTCAGCTGGAAATGGAAAGTACAAAATTTGCTTTATGTGCTCCCAAGTTACGAGAACTAGCTGAAATCAATTCTCCAAATGTAGTGCCTGCTTATAGTATGATAAACGTTAGAAAAGATACCAATCTTATGTTGTGTCTACAAAAATGTTTACAAAAGTGGAAGCAACTATTTAAGTGCCATTTTGTAAGTTATTAGAAAATATTTATTGCGTTCAACTATTATTAGTTTTGCAGTTCAGTAATCGTATGTCATTGTTCACAGAAAAAAATTGTCAAAAATTGGGAACCTAATCTTATACTTCGCATGCTGATAACAGCTGGTGAATATGCTCGATTATATCGGTATGAACATTGTGAAGCTGAAGTATGGACTTTGGCGTATAAGTTAGCGTCAGAAATGAATGATTATACAATTATTTATAGTATGTTGAGCCATTTATAATAATTTAGAAAAAAAAAATTTTATGGATGAGCTAATATGAATTCTATTACAGTTACAAGTCGTTGTATATCATTAAGACAAGTCAATTATGATTGGATCACTACTGCTAAGGAACATATCATAAATCACAGAAATTCTAAGGACGAAAATGTAATTGGTGCCATTGCTATCTTTTGGATAAGTTTAGCAGACCTCTATTTTGAATGTGGAAAGGTAAGAAGAATATAGCATTATTTAGCTTTCTTCAAATAAATAGCTTAAAATATGAATATTATATATAATACATATACAAAATTTTCTGTTGTTTTTTTTTTAGTATGATGATGCTAAGCAATTACTTATTGAAGCTAGGAGTCTTTCAGGAATTTCATTTCTTGCTAATAGAACCGTGTATTTGTTAAGTTTAGATGTCATCATACGCAATAGCCATTTTTATATAGATAATATGCAACATGAGAATTATGGTTCATATATTGTGGAAAGTCTATTTGCAGTAAGGCTCTTAAATCAAGATCTGTTGTCGAAAAAATGTAATTATAATTAATGAAATCATTTACATTTTTATTTTATATAATTGTAGTATAAAGCTTCGTCAAATTATATAAATATAAAATTACTCAACTATTTATAAATCGATTTTTTTCAGGGACAAATCGATCAACGTATCTTTTTAGTTACGATACACTTTTCACTATGGCAGTTAATTTGTCTGTAAGGATAAACAGTCTATTATCTTTTCGTGGTATTTGCCCGGATTTAGTACTACTCTTAAAGTCGGCACAGAGTTTAAATGCGATGCTACGCACTGCTGAACTATTGAAATCGCTATGTTACATCGATCTATCGCGTTTACAATTGGAAGATTGCGAAGTGAAGCTACAAGGACTTGAACACATGTTGAACATCGAGACGTTTCAATTATCGATGGAGTCTAAACCCGTTGAAACGCCATTCGTCCAACTCGCAGTGACTCCCACGAAGATTGTAGATCCTGTCAGAGATACGCCTCAGTATGGCGCTTCCCCAGTGCTCGGCAAGAAAGTTTTTGATCCGCCAAAATTCACATCGCATATAAATTGCGATTGCTACAAGTGTAGCAACGTTTCGTATCAATATTTGGTATTTGCTACCACTTATATCAGAGCACAGTTATATGCCTTACAGAATCATACCATGGCAGCACTCGATCATTTCCACGGCGCTTTTCAATTAAGACAAAGACTATTCAAAGAAGAAAAATCAGCTCTACCCAAAAATTGGCCTCATGACGAAATCGATATAAAGCGATTCTCTTGGCAGTCTCGCTACATAACTGATTATATACAGCTATTGATTGATTTCTGTTATTTTCTGAAAGCAAAAATAACATCGTCGAGGCAAGAGGATGTATTCGATATTGCCAATTTAGCGATCAATGTATGCTACAAATATAAATTGCAGGGACATCCTATCTATATAACGGCTAAGGAATTAGTACTTGACAATGAATTCCAGCCGGTATTAGAATCTTCAGACTTAAGTATGTACTTTTTAACGTATGGGCAATTCATGAGAATCAGACAAGAATTTACTTTATATTTTTTTAATTGCTTGAAACTTTTGTTACATGATATATACACCATTTTAAATAATATGTGAGCTTATGCCCCTTTAAGAAATTTTTTCGTTATTAATAACTTCAAAGTAGAGCGGGTGCTCAGTTTTGTAAAAAAAACTTCCATGTGAAAAAATTTTATTGAAAAAATTTCTTAGAGGGGCATAAGCTCACACATTTAAAATGGTGTATATATCATGTAACAAAAGTTCCAAGCAATTCAAAAAATACGAGGTAAATTCTTGTCCGATTTTCTCAGGCATTGCCTATATAGCTTTCTTTGTCAGAATAAATTTCGTGAAATTTTTTTCATTCGAATGATATTTATATGATAAAATCTTTGTTGCAGAATTTACTGTTCCGCAGCCACACGAAATTGATATAAGTGACCATGCAAAAACCCCAATTGATCCAAGCATTTGCGTTACGCCATCTGCTCCAAATCGTCGTGCTAAGAAACCTGTTTCAGTTCGACGTAAAAAGAACGCAATAGCTTTAAAGATACCTAAAATTAATATGATTTGGAGTGATGATGAAGACGACGATAGTATATCACCACCACCTGCCACGAATAGAAAATCCAAATCACATACAAATTTAGTAAAAAGAAAAATTTTAAAGGAAGATTTAGTGGATGACTGATCCCAATCAACAGATGTTTTAAAAATATTTTTAAAATATTCATTTCTTATTAATTATATATTTTGTGCAGTTTATTGTAGACAAAATATTTATTAAACGTTAATTAAATATTTATTTTACATTTGTTATTTATTCGTGATACGAAATTAAAAAAAATATTTATTTAACGTTCATTTAGCGTTTACTTAACATTTATGTCACTTTAATCATTTATTTGTAATAATAATATTAAAAAACATTTATTCAACATTTATTCCTCATTAATTTAATATTTGTTTGTCAATAGTTATTCATTTGCAATAATAATTTTATAAAACATTTATTTATCGTTTATAAAACAATAATTTAATATTTGTTACATTAAATATTCACTTGCAATAAGCATTGTAAGAAATATTTAGCTAACATTTATTTAACATTAATTTAATATGTATTTATGTTATAATAATTACTTATTTGCAGTAATAATTTTAATAAACTTTTTTAAATATGTATTCAACAAGATCGGAAACTCCAGAAATCCTTAACGAAAAAAAGTTCTTTAAACTAGAACATTAAAAGAAAGAATAGAAAAGCAAATTATTAACGAATGAACATAAAAATGCACGAAATAATGTCCCAAATTACTTATAGATAATGAAGAATACAGTACAAGAACGACAATCTAATCTCAGGTCTCAAAAAAAAAAAATCGTGAAAACGTTATATGGAAAAATCATTTGCTTCTTCCAAAATTCTGTCAAAATGATAAAGACACTGTTGCATAATGTTATTGTATAGCATAATGAAATAGTAATTATTTTTAATTACAGTCAAATTTTATAATTAAAAATATATCTTATTGTCTTATACTTAACAGAAGATTGTAGAGGTTTTCCATGTTTATAAATTATTCGAATGGATGAAGATTTAATTGAGGATTTTAACTTTTTATTATACTTAATAAATAGCCATTATTTTGTTCCAACTAAATACTTTATAACTAAATTCAATATGTTGACACTTTTATGTTTTCATTCTTGTATTTATTATTCTTAACATAAGTATCACACAAGTGTCTCGTATATAACAATAAACTGTGGAGCAAAAAATAAACATGTAAATATATGTTTACATGCATGTTATACAATTCCGCGGTTTTGCGCTAACAAAATAAAACAAACTTAATTACAATACTTGTTTTAACTAGAGCTCGGAATACTCGAGTACCCGCTCCATGCATACAGATCTGGACTGATTCCGCTAATTCGGGTACCCGCAGAACCATGTACGATGCGAGTACCCGAGGAATCGCGGGCGATACGGGTACCCGAGTATCCACTACATGCTACAAATATCTGCGCGTAATTTTGTCAATTTTAAAGGTTTGTATTTTACAATCGTTTGTAGTGATTCTCATTCCGTTTGTAAGTAAAATATTCCAGAACTAAACTGTTTCGTTTTCGCATTATGAACATATTTCCAAATTTAATTTGTTTTGCAGGGACTGTACGACCAGTACATCCTTAATTCAAACTGTTTAACTATAAACAAAATTAATATGAACAATTCTAAAACGCCTTTAAAATTGACAAAATTACGCGCAGATATTTGTAGCATATAGCGGATAATCCGCATCGAAACGGGTACCCGTATTGCAAACGGTTCTGCGGGTACCCGAATTAGCGGGTATACTATATACAGTTGTTTGTATGGGTAACCGGGATTTGCGGACGGGTACCCGAATTTTACGGTTCCTTTTCCAAGCTCTAGTTTTAACTGATTTAATGTATGAAAAACGATTATTATGTAATAAAAATAAGTAATAAGATTCACTTTAATTCTATGAGACACATTTGCTTTTTTCTGAGCAGTGTGTGGAAGAAAATGGATTATAACAGTTAAACAGTTACCTTGTCTTCTACGTATGTATAATTAACACATGAAATTAAAAAATTCAGAAAATCAGAATTAGGACAAACACAATTCATCACATAATTATATAATGTAAATGTTAAAGTAATAATAGCGCTAGTTTACAAAAATATTGTTTTTTAATTTGAATCAGAGTGCTTTATAGATTTTTTTAAACGGCTAAAAACGCTGCCGCAAACCAAACTTTAACGATCAAGTTGCAAAAAAAAATTTGAGATTTAATGTGCGAAAAATGACGTTCTTGAGATATTAAAATTTTTTCTATAAAAAAGATTGACGTTATCTTTTAATTCATAATGTAATTTCGGTCCGATTTAAATTCTTCACAACACATGAAGCTAAAGTGTAAGATAAAATAAAAAAAGGCATTTTAAAGGAGGATAAATAATATATTCGTAACTTCTAATCAAAATACTGATTCAAATCAGAAGATAATGCTAATCCTTTTATAAAAAAAAAATTTTTTAATATTGTAAGACATTTTTCATTATATTCTAATTATTTTTGAAAGCTGCCTGATGAAATTTGGCTTGCGGCAAAGTTTATTTTGAGTTCAAAAAGTCTATAAGAAGCATCTTGTCAGATTAAAAATAATTTTAATTAAACTAGTGCAATGAAAGAAAGAAAACAGATGTGTTTCACAGCAAAAAACTGTTTTTACAATTGTATACCAATAAATGTTACTGTGTACATGAGTGGACTGTGTTACATGTGTGGACAGCTTTTAGTCGTTTTTTTTCTTGTATATAAAAATAACAAAGTTACATTAACCTGTAATCACAGTCTGTAAATGGCTATAATGACAATTCTGAATCCGAGGAACATTCATCCCTTACATGTTTAAGATGTGCTAAAACCTGCGCTTCTTCTTGTGTCTTAGCTAGTTCCATCAATGCTAAAGCACCCTGCCATTTCTTATTGTCTTCTTGTACCGGTAACTTATCTAGGCTCATATTGTCCTCCTGCTTAACACTAATTATTCTTGTCTCCGTTTTTACAGGATCCATTGCGAGGGATGGTTTTGAGACAATTTCTTTGCTGCTATTGGAACTACCAGCCAACATCAGAACCGTCGGTCTAGTTTCGTTTTCGCTGATACGAGAGCAGGCTATATCCTGATTCGTTGTCTCTGTACGAACAATCTGTTCTGTGTAATCGAAATGCGAACATGCAGATTCAGAACTTTGACTTTGAATTTTTACAGCAGATTCGTTAATACTAGTTTCAAAAATATCCTGATTATTTGACAAGCTATTTAGCGGATCCCATTGTGGCTGATTTAGAGAATGCATAATCTCATATACATTTTCTTCCTCTACTTTTGGAGATTCGTTGTTGTGATTTATCATGCAACACATTTGAGGAGTGGCATATGAAGGTTCCAATTGTGTATTCGGAATTTCGAGTTTGCTGTCCAGAGTCGATACAGATGTATTATTCTCGGGGACAGAATGGTCCAAGAACGCCGTATACCAGTGAAATTCCGATGATTCTGTGGGTCTGTCCAGAATTTGTTTCTCATCCATCTTGCGTACGGTCGTTACGTTGTTAGATCTAACGTCCTCATTTAGGTCTAGCTGTTGATCTAAGCAAGCATACCGTAGCCATCGTTTCTTTGGTTGCAGTCTGTCCAAGGGTCTTCTCAGGGAGGTGATTGCTAACTTGGCGTTTGATCCTTCCTCATCCTCGGATGTTTGCAGTATCGCGCAGCATGTTTCCGCTGGATCTTCATCCTGGCTCTCCTCTTGACTATCTTGATTCTCTTCGCAGTGCAGTCGTTGATTTGAAGGATTGTGATCGAGATTTTCCTGTTCTCCCGCTATATCCATCATAAGGCCTTTTCTGGATTTTATCCTCTTATGATTTTCGGCAGTGCTCTTCCATGTCTTCTTCTTTCGTTCATTCTTCCCAGTTGGTGTACGATCTTCTCGTTCCATCTTGTAACGTTCCAACCATCGACTTACATCGTATGACAATTCCGTGTTTTCAGATACTGGCTTTAGTACAAAGTCATCTGATCTTGTAAGATTGGCATAAGGATGATCGGGGCAATGTCTATTGGCATGAGTGAATCTCGTTTCACAACCTGGTACGGTGCATAAAAATGGCTTTTCTCCGGTATGCAATCGTTGATGAGTCTTCAGTTGTCCTGATTGGGTGAAAGCCTTTGTGCAGCCAGGATAATCACACGGATATGGACGTTCTCCTGTAATCATAACATTATTTATGAATATTTTATTATGTATCTTACCAAATTAATTATTATACAACTAAATTCTGAAATACATGTATATACAAAATCATCCTTCTAATATTTCATAATTTATTTTAATACAAAATGGAATCTGACTTGTATATATGTATATAAACGTTACATTTCAAGAATATTAAATTTCAATTTTCTCTCCAAATAAACTATAAATTACATAATACTAATATCAATTATTAATCTTTTAAAATTCTCAATACAATTAATGTGTAGCTCAATCATTAATATAATAATAAAACAATAATGCTCGTTTCCACCAATGTAGATTAATTTTAATCTTGAGATTCAATTTATTCTTCTCCTTTTTCTAATTTTTATAATTAAAAAAAAATGAAGGGTCCATTGAAACGAAATTGAACTACAATGGTAGAAACAAGGATAAGAAATTTTACTACGCATCTGGCATTTAAATCTGCCAAACATTAGTTTTCTGAATTCAATCAATCCTATTATGAAAGAAAGAATACAGCAGTCAAGAATATTCGTAATATTTTGGAAAAAAACGCGTCTTTTGGCATATCGGAAAAGCGAAGAAGCGTCCTTTTTTGTTATCTATACACAAAGACCGCGCTACTTTGTGCCGTTAACGAACCGACAGTACGCGTGTACAAACATATCATGGTTCTCCCCTCTCCATCTCTCTCTCTCTCTCTCTCTCTCTCTCTCAGGACTGATTAAAATTCCCACGCAACTCGGAGCGGCATCGCCGGTTACACGTGTCACCGCGTGATGTAAATTTCGCGCGCAATTGGCGAGCTACGGTCGCAAGCGGAGTTAGGGACGCGTCGGTGCGTTGCGTTGCGCCGGTACGCAAGTCGAGCCATTTAAGTATTTAAAGCGCGGCATGATGGCCGATTGGCGGGACTGGCGCGAGCAGTGAGACGCACGCGACACGCGGAGCTATCCTTCGCGCGCGCGATCGTTCTCTTTCTCTCTCTCATTCTTTCTTTCGGGGACGCGGGGGTTGAATAAAAGCCGCGCGGATGCTCGACGGCAGCGGCGCAGGATAAAATCCCTTTACCCGTGTGAGTGCGCAGGTGCGCCTGCAGACTCTTCTCGCGCGGGAAGACCCGGTTGCAGAAGGTACACTTGATGCTGCTCGGCGAGGTACTGCCCTGCTTCATGAGATTCGTGAGTGCGTCGGCGCGCGGCCGACCGCGCCGATGGCTTTCGGAGCCGTTGCCGGCGGCCGATCTACCGGCCGCGTTACCACCGTCCGCGTCTAGGCCCGCGATATGCTGCTCCCTGTACTCCGGCGAGGAGCACGAGCTGCCTGGGCTTAGATTCACATTGCGTGCCTCCTCACCCCAGTTCCACGGATAGAG
>NW_017257632.1:3165973-3208474 GCF_001594055.1 Mycetomoellerius zeteki
GGGTCGTTCCTGCCAGCGCTGCCTCGTCGGCTGCTGGTTCTCTTTACTTTTCTTTCGACCCGCTCTTTTCACTTTTTGATTCTCTCACACAATTTGATCAGTTGTCACAATCGTAACCATACCAATCGCTACACGATACGATGCTATGTACTCACGGTAGACGCGGTAACCTACCGCTGACTGGCTGACACGCGCGACCTCTCTACTACCACCACCACCACCGCCGCCGCAGCCGCCAGACCGCCACCACCGAGCGCGTACTACGCGTGCCGCGTGCAACTGGTAAACCGCCAAAATACGCACACGAGTACTAACTACACGCGCGAGTTGCTCAAAATGGCCGCCCTATGCGCGCGCATCCATCTAGGCGGATTTACACAGTCGCGTGAAATGTAACCAATTTGTAACGAACGTGGATGGTAGTAAATAAGTCCATCGTGGGCGTCTTTTATTTTGAATTAATTTTTAACGACAGGGTGATATCGTTATATTATCATTGTGCAGCTTTTTTATCGTATCGTACATATCTGGGTATCAATCGTGAAACTTTATCCCTAGGATGGAAAGTGAAAAATGAAAATTTTAATCATTGAAGTTAATGGAGAAATTTTTCACTTTTCACTTTCCACACACACACACACACACACACACACATCCTAGGAAAAAAATTTCATGATTGATCCCCTGAACAACGATAATAAAATGATATCGACATTGTCGTTACTAGCGATTTTTCCATTGGAATAACTGGTGCACCCTGAGTGCAATTGAGTGGAGATCAATTTGTATTCTATTGTTGCCAGGCTGCCGCAGGTGCAGATGCAGGTTGATGCAGGTTCAGTCGTTGGTTCTACCCCCTTATTACGATTTTTGTGACAAAGTGAAAATTATAAAAATGATCAAATTTACTAGATGTTAACCAATGAAGTTATAAATATTCTAGTAAATTCAATCACTTTTGTAATTTTTACTTCGTCACAAGGAACCGTAAGGCCGGAATCAAACTGCGCATTAAAGATTAAGATCGAAGATTGAAGATTAAAATTTGACCAATGAGATCAAAGGAATTTGAATTCCTATTGTTTTTATTGGTTAAATTTCAATCTTTCAATCTTCAATCTCAATCTTTAATGCGTAGTCTGATTCTGGCCTAATAAGCCCTCTAGACACCTGACGCCTCGTTTCGATTTTATAAACGCGAGCAATCTCACAATCAAAATTGCACAAAATACGAATAAAGCAGGTATGTTGAAGAAAAATTGAAAGGGTCGATTCTGTATCTTGAAACAAGGTGAAAGTTACAAGAGCGAGCAAATTTACTGGAATATTTATACCTTCATTGGTCAACATTGGCAAAATTTGCTCACTTTCGTGATTTTCACCTTATTTCAAGATATAAGGGCCGAATCCATAGACGGTGCTCAAGATTCGAGATGGTCTGATGACTCCTGCACACTGGACGCGGAAAAGCTTACCGCGCGGCAAAATGCGACGCGGTAACCAATGAACATGTTAAGCTGGTTCTACATTAGTCGCATCGTAGCGTCGCAAGCGTTGCGGTCCAATCAACATCAAGCTAGCTCGATTTTGATTGGATCATAACGCTTGCGACAGAGCGATGCGACTAATATAGAACCAGCTTTAGAAGCTGTAAAGCTGAGGCCTGTTCTTTTTGGCTGAACTTTTGCACCAGTTCATCTTTCTTCCTTTTCTCTTCAGGAGGAAAGAAAAAGAAGAAAGATGAACTGGTGCAAGAGTTCAGTCAAAAAGAACAGACCTCTGGTTCTACATTAGTCGCATCGCACCGTCGCAAGAGTGTCGCAAGCGTTGTAATCCAATCAGAGTTGAGCTAGCTTGATGTTGATTGGACCGCAACGCTTGCGACACGCTTGCGACGCTGCGATGCGATCAATGTAGAACCAGCTTAAAGTTATTGGCTACCGCGTCACATTTTGCCGCGCGGCAAGCATTTCCGCGTCCAGTGTGCAGGAACCATTAAGCTAGTGCATAAACCAATCAGAGAGCCGTATTAGCATCTGAAGACATTGGGCGCGTTCAAGTTGACAAAGCGACTAACCTGCTCGCAAAGCAAATGAACATAATTGGTTGTTTCTTATAGATCCAACCAATCATATTCAATCACTCGGTAAACATGCCTAGCTGCTTGCCGTCTTGAATGCGGGGTCTACAATAGAAGTCGTAACGGTCGTAGGGTCTTAAGTCGTAGAAAATTAACCAATCACAGTTAATTATTCTTCTCATATTCGACTGTGATTGATCAATTTTCTACGACTTAAGACTCTACGATTGTTACGACTTCTATTGTAGACCCCGCAGAACTCGCCTATTGCTTGAGATTAAGATCGGACTATAGATTCCGGCCATAGAATCGATCTCAAAATTTCGATTGATTTGATAAACGACTAAAATCGTCCGAGTGAGTTCGTAAATCCGCTTATTCGCGCATAGCGTCGTGAATTTCCGGCGAGCGGCGATTGGCTGGCATCGATTGGACAAAATCGATCGGCTGACGCCGATTGGTCGCGTGACGTCACCGCCGCCATACAAGAACAACACAACACACTTGTTATTTCAAAAACCAAGTTTCAAAAAAGAAACCAAGCGTTCATCGCTGCGTTTTACAAATTTATTGCGATCGTCCGAATCGTCTCTCGCATTTTCTCGTATTTTCGACGAGACGTGGTCGAGGAACGCCGATACGATTTCCTCGAGATGAAGGATGACGCAGGCAGCTGGTTCGCCGGCTGCGGCGACGCGTTTCATGGAAATCGCGCGACGGGCCGACGGCACGACTTTCCGGCCGAGGCGACGAATAATGAACAATTGAGAGTCTTTTCGAATACGACGGTATCGTGTATCGGCGACTCGAACCGTGCGTAAATTCACGGCGTATTTTTTTACATCCGTCGAAACGATGGACCGGGCTGCGAGCGATAATTATAAACAAATACGGTAATTCTGGTGGGGGAGGTGGCGCGCTCGCTGCACAGCAATTCCGTAGTCTCTCCGGTCTCTCGTCGCTCGTTCCCTCGCCCTTCTCCTCCCTCGCCTTTCCTGCATGGTGCCGCAGCGGGGTAGACCTCGTGGTGGATTCGAGCTCTCCGACTCGGCCATATTGGATAGTGAATGACTCCGTTACACAGGGGCTCAAGAGTAGCCGTGAAACCTTCGCAAGATCCTCGACGCCGTGAGGATACCGAGCCAAGATGGAGAACGAGTACACAGTTACGGTCACGAACAAGTTCTTGCTGGCGCTCGATGAGAGCGAGGATCCTCTGGAGGTGCTAAAAGTGCGCGAGCAGGAGAAGGAAGCCAAGAAGAAGGAGAGGATCTCGGAGAAGGAGAACAAGACCAAGCAGCAACAGCAGCAACATCAGCAGCAACAACAGCAGCAGCAGCAGCAACAACAGCAGCAACCGCAGGACGGTCAAAAGACCGCCAACAACAAGACGCAGAAGAGTCGCGTGATCAAGGACGCCCAGCAGCCACCGTCGAAGGCGCAGGAAACTAAAAAGGATCAAGGTTAGCCCTCCCCCCGGCGCCTCGTGTGCGCGTTATGGCCGTCGGGCTCCCATGTGCTTGCCGATTTCACGCCGACCTTCCTCACGCCGAGCTTCCTCGCGAGGATCCCCGTCACCCGCCTCCCCCCATCAATCGACTCCACGGCGGAATTCGGCGAGTACCTTAGTGACCCTAGTCGGCGAATCGAGTGTCGTACCTTTCGCCAAAGCGATCGCGCGTCGGCTACCAAATTTTCTAAAAATGATTTCTTCGCCTTAAAAATAGGCCCGCGCTTGCCGCATTCCACGACGGTCTTGCCCGTCTCGTTCGTCTTCTGTGTCCCCACGCGAGGACACCGGCACACAATTCAACGCCAAATTCATGTGCGAGCACGCCGGATATGCGTCTCGTGCGGCAATATCTCCTTGGAGTTTCTCTAGCTACAATGGGATCGTATGATCGTATATCGGGGTTTCTATTACTTTGAAAACGATATCTCTGTATGTGATATCAGATTTATGAATAACATGCGTAGATATGCACAACGTTCATGACCATTGAATCTGATGTCCATTGTCTGCATGTGTGTTGACCGTTTTATCCTTAAAATACATTTTTTAAGGAAATATTCGTAGAAGGATATGGAATACTCAAGAATTTTTTTCCCCAATTGAAGTTTCTCGTGTAATTAGATTGCATAGCTCTTAACAAATTATTTTGGCCTTTTTTTTAAGACCATAATTTTTTTACATAAATGTATTTTTTTCATATATTTTAAAATGGTGATACTGTTTCAATATTTTGAAACAATGCATCAAAATGCTTATATTTTAAATTAATTTTAAGTAAATTAATTTTAATTTATTTTAACAGTTGAACGTTATATTTAATTGACAGTGTTATACCTGTTTCCATCAATTTTGGTTCAACTTATTCTTTATCTTTTTCTAATTCTTGAAACTAGAAAAGGATGAGCCTACGGCACACGATGCTCGTTTTCTTGCTGGATTCCTAGCTGTATTAGAATTTTGCTACTGGCTGCGGTACTGACAATGTCAGCATCGTAGCCAACAGTGGCAAGAATTTATTTTAACTAGTAATCCAGCAAGAAAACAAGCATCATGTGCCACCAGCTTAAATTAAACTTAAGATTAAAGTTAATCTAAGTTGGTGGAAATGAAATTTAGAAGCATTTCAAACAAATACCAATTAACATTCTCTTGCTGGAAAGCAATATTCATTTATGCAAAATAATTATATTTGTATGCTTTATGTTAATGTTCTCAGCCGATAAGAAATCCGCTCAATCAAGAGCGAGCGGAGGTGACCGGAACGTCAAGTTCTCCGGGGAATCTCGGGAGGAGCGCAACAATAGGCGCAACCGAGAAGACGGAGAGAGGACGCTCCGGGGACAAGGAGAGTTCAGACGGGGACCTCCTAGGTTAGTTTCAAGATAAAATATCAAGATAATCGGGGGAGAGAGATTGTATTATAGTAATTACATTATCAAATCAATATATCAATAAATCAATAATTTTAGCAACATTTTGTATTGAAATATTCATCAAATTCAAATATTTCATTCGTATGTAAATAATGAAATATTTTAATAGAAATATTTTAATAACTATAATAATTGAAGTACAATATTTGTTTGCATGTTCCAATTGTAACAAAGTTGCAATTGGAACAAAGTTGATACTATATTTTATGTAAATGTATTCACGATAGATATAGTTCATATTTTCTAGTCTTCGGTTTGTTTTTGTTTCTATCACTGTGAATTCGTGTTATCTGCTCAAAATGTCTTTTATTAGCTTTATGGAATGCTGAGATCGAACTCTGATCTTTATATTGACAAGCAAATACTTTATCACCAAGTCATTTAGCGTCCCGGGTTCAAGTCTTTTAAAAAGGAGACATAGGATGCTTTAATGGCACAAGTCAATACAAACGTTCTATCTTTCTTGGCATTCCATGAATAACAAAAACAGGACAATACTTGTGTCAACTTGTATCATTAAGTGGAAAATATCCATAGTTTCAACAACACATACATGTGCGCACGTATGCATATTAGATACATCAACATAATGCAAATAATGTAATGAGTTTAATGAATTTTATATTTTTATATATATACATGCAGTAAGAGCGAGATGTAGAAACGCATATTCGGATCCATTAATATTCACAATTATTCAGATTTTTTAACTTGAAATATTTTTTCGCACTTGTAAGCAATTGCATATTCCGTTTGATTTCAGTGAAGGCCGCGAGACACGCGAGTTCCGAAACTCGAGTGAAACTCAACGTGGCGAATATGGTGAACGCCGTGGCCGCGGTGGTATGCGGGGTATGGGTCGCGGACGTGGTGGCCCTCGTGGACGCGGCGGCTTTGATAATCGCGGCAAACGCGAGTTCGATCGTCAGTCCGGTTCTGATAAAACGTAAGTATCAAAATACGCATGCACACATAAAAAGAGACATTACATTCGAATATCTCTATAATAGTGCTTGCCTCGGTGTGCACCGTACCAAGGTTGTCGTTACGTTCGGTCGAATTTTTTTCGACAGAGCACCGACAAATGCAGTCCATGTTCACTTCCACTCTGCTTTGTATTTGTATTTTTACGTTTAATTTCATTATTTCTTTCTAGTTGTGATACTATACTTTTGTGTTACACGCGACGGTAAATACTTAACAATAGTTTGTCGAATATTTTTTTTTACATTTATTATAATTTATTACGTGATCATGTAAATAAGCAAGAATGATAATTTCTCAACAGAAACATTTGTAAGGCATGCATTGTTAATTATGTAACAGTATAATGCTATGTAGCTTGATCAGTGCACCATAATTTAAAGCTTATTTCACATTTGTCTATTAACAGTGGAATTAAACCAGTGGATAAAAAAGATGGTGCTGGCAGCCATAATTGGGGTACTCATAATGACGAAATAGAGTAAGTAATTCAAGGTTGTTCAAGTTTCTTACAACAGCTGCTTTTGATTAAAAAATAAATTACAATATATCTTGACTTTTATTCTTTTTTGTCTTTTTTTTAGAGAGAGCCTGAATCAAGATAGTCAAGATTGGGCCAATGATAAGCCGGACTCTGATCCACAAGCGCCGACTGAGGTTAAGAATGGAGAGACAACCACGGATACGACTGTTGAGGAGAAACCGGTCGAGGAAGAGACGCGTGAGCTCACCCTTGACGAATGGAAAGCTCTGCGGAATAATAGAGCAAAGCCTCAATACAATTTGCGAAAGGCTGGCGAGGGTGAGGATCTGTCGCGTTGGAAGAAGATGTACGCTCTTGAGAGGAAGAAGGAGGGTAACGAAGAAGAAGAAGACGAGGAGGAGGAATATGACGCAGCCGCGGAGTATCCTCAACGCGTTGGCAGGCAAAAACGTGTCTTAGGGATCGAGATCCAGTTCAGTGACTCACGACGCGGTTCTGGCGGTCGCGGTCGAGGTGGTCGCGGTCGTGGCGATCGCATGAACGGCGGACGTGGATTTGGAAATCGTGGTGCTCCCAGAGACGGTGATACACGCGTGAGTATTTGTATTATATATATATATATATGTACTTAAAGATTTTAACATTTTTTAATTATGAAGCATTTTTTTTTAAAAGAGAAAGATAACGTAAAAATAATTATGCTTTTTGCTTGCAGTCACAGAACGAACAGAGGTCGCCGCGAAGTCGTCAGAACGCTCCGAAGGTAGACGACGAGAATGACTTTCCTTCCTTGGGATAGGTAGCTTCATCTGTTGACCATACAACATCCCACCATTACCGTCACCATCAGTACATTTACTACAGATAAAGCTACACTAACTAAAACAAAATATTACTATCGAGAATCTTGCGTTAGTGATAATAACATTATTAATGCATAATACAGTACACCGTTACAGAAATGAGATACGTAATATTATCTAAAAATTCCTCTCGTGACCTGAACGTCACAATTACGTATTGGCATATAATCGTACACATGAAAAGTTGCATGATGTATGAAGGAAAAAAAAACTAATAGATAACGATCCTTTTTTGTACTTGTGGGAAGCCATTGTCTGTAACTAGTCCGAGACACTGGCCAACGGACAAACGATCTGTGGAGAGTGGAGCATATAGTCTCTTGTTAATAATTTCAAATCCATAATGATGACAGGAAGAATATACAAGATTAAGAGAGAAAGAGAGAAAGAAAGAAAAAGGGAGAAAGAAAGAGTTTAAGCGGACCAGCAAGCGTATAGAACGTTGTGGAGTATATACTTCAAGTTACAATTTCAATCTGCTTAAATCTGAATCGAAGACAATTGCCGAAAGAAGGAGAAATTTTTGCTGTATACAAAAGCGGAACGTGGGCTGCGGTATCGATCTTGATCTCGATGTCGCGTTAAAAGGCCTAAAGGAGGCTGGATGTAGCATCGATACGCGCGCGAACATGTATAATATCTCTTTTTAGGCGTAAATTTTAAACGCACTTTCTGTTTTATAAGTTTTATACGATTTGTGGAAAAGAAGAATCCTTCCTTGTAACACACACACGTACACCGGCGGGTTTGATTACTTGCCATGCGTAAGATGTAAGAAACTTTTAACAGGGAGGGTAGATTTCTATTTAAGAAGACGCATCCTAAATAAATCATCTACTTAGAACATACTAAGTTTGACATATATATACATATATATGCATATATATGTATGTATATGTATATGTATACATAGAGAGAGAGAGACTTCCCTTTTGAAGATGTAGTCGATCTTGTGCGAAGTTAACATTTAATATCTTGAACACACATTGACACAGTTTTAGGTAATATATATATATATAAACACATGGATATGTATACATATATGTATTCTATTATAAATCGAAAGAAGTGAGAAACGTGATACGCAGAGAGGGAAGACGGAACGAACGAGTACTCACATATTATTATGTTACACTTATGCGTTCTCATATTCTTAATTACAAACTAATATTAGTTATTTACTATATTTGTTATACAATTTAAAAAATTATCGCAGCCAAAAGATTCACCTCATATCCATCATAGAGACGAAAAAAAAAAGAAGATAACAGAAAAACGTTACGAAGCTCTTTGCAGCTTAGATATATGTGTAAATAACATTTACAATAATAAATTGTGACGATGATCGGACACTTTGAGCTCGATTAACTTCATCAGTCAGATAAGATTATTCTAAGCAGGTTCTTTCTCTTGTTTGCACATCTGTACAGAAAAAAAAAACGTAAGTACAAAAGTATACTATTTTAAATGTCGCGGAAAGGAAAAAAAGGATCCGAATCTGAGAAAAACTAACTCTCATTGAGACGTGTTATGCTAATAAAGTTGTAAATGTAATAATTTTATTGTAATTTCTTCTCGCAATTAACAATAACTATCGTTCCTTGCACGACTAATCGATTTGATGTCGTATGTTTTACAATCATTTTATTTTTTTTTTTTTTGTTTTTGAATTGTCAGCCTTCGAACGCCATTTCAATCGTACGGAGCTAACTTCATATTGCTCGGTTAGCTTCTTCTTCGGTTTAAGTTGGCTGCTTAGCTAAGTGAGATATCTTAATTTTTTACTTTACAAATCGCGCATATAAATACACATGTTTTATTAAATTTTATATTTAGGTCAATCACGGATATATGATTATATTTACTAAAGTATCAGATGTATTGATGGAATTGAAGCGTGGATTTTTCGGCAGAACGTGAAGTGAGCTACAATCGCTTTGCCACGGGCGGCGGGAGAGCGCTTCGTTCAGCTTCATCGCCTCATATGTGCAGATTGATTCAGATGCGAATGTCGCGATGGATGCGTGCACATATCGAGGTACACAGATAAATACATGGTACCCTACTTACCCCAGAAAAATCACAAATTTTCTTAATAATGGATATTGGGACTTGATTAAAATATTAATGATCGAGTCGTCGTGAAAATTTATAAATAGTTCCTGTAGTACAACAAATTTCGTCGGAGCCTCGAAACTTTGGAAACGCAGGTGGAAACTCGTCGAGTAATCTCCCAACATTACGTTAACGAACTTTGTAGTAAAAAAATATCTCGACATTTTTTAGGATTAAAAAAAAATTTTTAGGTCTTAAATTAATTGTCGAGGGAGTATCATCGTTGACTTCGCGGAAGTATCTGTAAACAAAAAGAAAAGTTTCGGGACATTACACACATATATATATAATATATATATATATATATACGCGCGGAATACGTGCACGCGTGAATGTGTGCGGAAGCGAGAGGGAAGAGGAATGAACGAAGGGAGGAAGAGGTAGGTAGATAGGTAAAGAGGCGCTCGGAGAGCAAGTAGAATCCGGTTCATCGGAGGAGGATCCGCGATAAGTGGATAAGAGCGAGGGAGAAGACGGTAAACGAGGGTAAGGGGGAGCGAGAGAGTGAGACGGAAAGAGAGCGGCGCATGCCGTAGCCACGGCCCCCGACGGCCCCCGACTCGCGCCTCTAAACTCGTGCAGCGGCAGCGGCTCCGTGTCGGACGAATTTTAATGGCGGCTGATCCCGACTCGGCCGTTTGTAGTGTTGTGTTGTGAGGCGACACGGGACGGCCGCTCGGCGCTTCGCGCGGCGCCGACTTATGATAACGGAACGGTATACGCGAGCCATCGCGGATCGGCGGATCATCATCCGGCGGCGAATCGGCGATACCCCGGGCGGTGCTGTGCGAGTGCGGCGACGGCAGTGGCAGTGGCAGCAACAGCGATAGTCAGTTCGTGGTGGCGACCAGTGCCTATCTACGGCGAGCCGGGAGCCTCCGTCCGAGTGATCGGAGCGAGCATGCCGCACATCCGCGATGTGCCGTAGCGATCACGCTGATCACGCAGTTGTGCGAGCAAGGTAAATCGCCTAGTCGCTCCGAGTCGATCAGAGTCGACGGCAAGAGGTACGAGGTGGCGGCCCTGGCGTCTCGCCCGATTCATCAGCTTGTGTGTCGACTTGTCGTTCGTCGAGTCGCCGAGTCGCGTCTCGCGCGTAATCGGCCCTTGCCTCGTACCTCGTACCTCGTTCGCGGCTCTTTGTGACGATTGTGACCTTCCCGTTCTCATTTACAATCGGGATTCTCTCGGCGTTACGACCGCGCGATCCCTAATTCGTCACCGCGGCCGTGTTTTGGTAGGCGATGTGATCGTGACGGGAATGGAAAGAAGTGGTGGTGGAGAGGGAGGGGCGACGGAACGGGGTTGGTGGAGAGTATCCTTGCCTTTGTGCGAAGACAGTGGCCTTAGCTGTCAAGTGCAGCTACGTTGGTCACGCTAATGAAGGGCGGTACGTGCTACGGTGTAACCCGAAATGCGTGGAGCCATCTGCCCCTTCGCCGTTATGCTTCTTCATTGTTAAAAAGGCTCGGCAGCCCTTTTTTTTTACGCTCCTCGGTGGTCGTCGACGAAGAAGCCTCTCGAACGGAAACGCGTTGCCAGCGTGTACGCATCGTGCGGCAGTCGATTCGCATCTTATCGAGACGCTACTAATACTCGCCGTTAGCGTACGTTTCGTCGCGATTGATCATCTTTTTTTCAACGCATCGCGTATAGATTTTGATAAAGTCGCTGCTGTTCGTTTTTTAAGGTTATTTCGAAAATTTATGCCTAGTATAGTTCCGCTCAGTGTATTACCGTTAGTTTATTTTCGAAATTGAGAAAATTTGAGGTTGGAGTACATTTCCAGGTATAATAATACGGATTCAACGAAATTAATTTGCGCGTGTCGAGATAATTGTAAAATAAATAAAAATATACGAGTTATTATAATATGAAGCTTCCTAATACGCTCTGAATAGTTAATTTGTCGCGTGGTATAGGGTGCTTTCTAGCAAGACACAGATGATGCAGCGTAACGCAAGTGAATCATTGATCTTTGTTGTTTGTCAACGTTAAACAATAGGTCTGTTTGAGTCGTTTGTGTTTTTTGTATTCAGAATCTTCTCTTTCTCTGTGCTTATATTATTTATCTCGTTTTAAGTGCAAAAATTTTAGGGGATTTCAAACAGACCTAAAGATGAAATAACGACTTATGGATTTTTAAGTAATAGCTTATTGTAAAAAGTCCATAACATAATAAACTATATTATAAACTTTTTACAATAAGCTATAATATGCGTAAAAAAAATGCGACTCTTTTAATTACTATTATGTTTGCTGAGTGTGACACAGTAATGCAGTGATTGCAATTAAAGGAAATCATAAAGGAATAAATATTTGGTAGAAGGACAAAATATTGGTGTTATAATTAAATTTGCCCCCCCATCCACTCATTTATTTAACTAAACCAACAACTGAAGTGTTAGTTGTAAGAGTTGCATTTTTTTTGGTGCATACTGTATTACCTAAGCTTTAAGTCTTAAATGGTAAAAAATTGACTTAATGCAAGTCGAATGTGAGAAAAATAATCAACTATGATTGATCCATTTCTTACGACTTAAAGATTTATAGCTTAGGTAATGGCTTATTGTGAAAAGCTTATTATACTGTGTTTCTTGCTAGAAAGCATCAATAACTTATTCGTTCCCATTTGATATAATTTGTTCGTAATGTTTCAGAGGTACCAGACAATGATCGGCATGTCGGTGCCTGTATTCAAGTATAGCTGGTAGTACTGCGTTAACACTGGCTCACTACCAGCAGCAGGGCACGTACCCTGACACCACACCTTTTACATTTCCTCTCCTAGACCTGCATACGCACTGACGCACACGCAACGCGTGTGCGCACGTGCTTTGTCAGCTGTCGCGTACACACCATGAGATTCCTGGGACTTACCCAGTCATTTCCCAAATCACCTACAGTGACGCATCTACAAGTGCCGCTGCCACCGCTCCTTCATCGATTATCCTTCTCATCCATGTCCATTGCCACATGGTTCCTAGTGATATTGGCGACTGCAGCAATAGACACTCCCGCTAGTACCGTTCCACCAATACAGGACAACAAATCCCCGCATATAATAGCGCAGTTCCCCGCGGGAAATGGACAGCGATACGGACATTTTTCCTTGGACGCCAATGCAACCAGAGAGGGAGCTTTGAGATTTAATCATCTTGCTATAGATCCTTCCTCCGGAAGGCTCTATGGAGCTGCGATCAACAGACTCTTTCAACTCGATTCAAATCTCAGATTGGAGGAATATGTCTCAACAGGTCAGTTTTTTAATAATTTTAAACAAAGTATCTTTTAAGACGTAATATAAATACACAAATAAGAAATAAAGGCCCTAAATGGTCAAGGGTTGCGTTCGGAAACACCACCTAGGTGCTCTCGTGTATCATCTTATCCTTATTTAACATTGGGTGAACAACAAGGATAAATTGATACATGGAGGCACTTAGGTGATATTTCCAAACGCAGCCAAACTAGATCTTTAACGTTTAAATAATTCGGTGTGAATTTACGTACGCATTCAATCCTGCAAACTTAGTTTTTTAATTTTTTCTTTTTTTACATAATATTGCAATTTATAAAATGAATAATCAATCTCTTTTTATTTTAGGACCGAGACTGGACAATCCTCAGTGTCATGCAACAGGTTGCATGGCAAGAGACATACCTACTTCTTTAATGGATAATGTGAACAAACTATTAATCGCCGATGTCAAGTCACAGATGTTAATCGCCTGTGGCTCCCTTCTTCAAGGGGCTTGCGAAAGATACAAAATGTCCAACATATCCATTAAGCCGGAGTTTATTCCTCTTAGCGTGGCTGCCAACGACGAGAATTCGTCCACGTATGCTTTTATCGGGCCTGAAAAATACAATCCATGGGAGCAGACGAACATACTCTATGTGGGAACGACGTTCACCAACAAAGGGGATTATCGTCACGACGTGCCCGCCATCTCCAGCAGAAACTTAGACAACCTAGAGTTCACCGAGTACACGTTCAATAAACAATCGATCGTGTACATTGACGTCAAGTATCGGGATCATTTTCTGGTGAAATACGTATACGGGTTCAACGCGAGCGACTACGCGTACTTTGTTCTGGTGCAGAAGCAGTCATATCTGCCAGAGCAAGAAGAACTGGGATACATCTCCAGGCTGGCGCGAAGCTGCATAAGCGATCCAAATTACGACAGTTACACCGAAGTGACTCTGCAGTGTACAGTCGATTTGGGGGATGGAAAGCAACATCATTACAATTTGGTGCAGGACGCAAAGGTAGCGGCAGCGGGCAGCGATCTGGCCATGCAACTTGGTATCTCCGTTGGCGATCCCGTATTCGTTTCTGTATTTTCGCCTAGCAGAGGCATCACGAACGAGCCTCTGTCACGTTCGGCGGTTTGCATCTACAGTCTGCAAGATATTGAAACCAAATTTAATGAAAATATTCACATGTGCTTCAATGGTAGCATCAAGTATCGAAATATGGGTTACGTCAGCGGTCCTATACAAGATGGAAAGTGTCCTACTGCCGGTGTAAGTAAACATATAGGAAAGATAAACGTTGGAAAGTATATTTTGCTATTTTCTACATTGATTGTATTACTTTATTTTGCAGACTACAGGAAATATTCTTAACTTTTGTGAGGTGGGATTGAAAATTTCGGGCGTATCACCAATTACGGGCCAAGCTATATTACATTTTCCTGACACGTTCATTAGTTCAGTAACCATTGCCAACACCGAGAGTCATACTGTAGCATTTTTCGGCACGAGCGATGGTATTCTCAAGAAGGTCTTATTGTCTGGAGTTGAAGCGTTTGTCTATGAAAGTATTACAATTGATAAAGGACAAAAGTTATTGCCTGACACGCTGATTTCACCAGACGGCGAATCTATCTATGTATTATCCAACTCGAAGATATCAAAGGTCAAAGTGGAGCATTGCAATGGTTATACCAATTGCAGCAGTTGTCTCGATGCGAAAGATCCTTACTGCGGCTGGTGTTCTTTAGAAAAGAGGTAAATTAATTATTTTACGGAACACTTTGCATGTATAAATTTTAAATTCCTTACTCTCTAAATTTTTTTGGAGCGGAATTTTTTGGATACTTGGACACTTTAAAGAATAAAAATTAAACTAGTCTTGAAAAGGAGTAGCTAAATTTTTTATTTTTAAGAGTGAGCTTCCACTTTTTAGAGTAAGATTCTAAAAGTTTTGGAGAGTATAAACATAGATTTTTTTTATCTTACAATATAGTTACATAAATATTATATCCAATATGTGAATATTTTTTGCTTACAGATGTACTGTGAGAGGAGATTGTCAAAAAGCAAGTCACAGCAGTCCACGATGGTTATCTCTGGGCACGGGTCAACAGTGCATCGATTTCGAACAGGTTCTACCCGACCGTATGCCCATTAATCAGATGACCACAGTGCAATTAACAATTAGAACTTTGCCGGAATTACCAACGGGCGCTAATTACAAGTGTGTTTTTGGTAATGCTGAGCCAATAGACGCGCTGATGACTGGTTTTGGACTATCCTGTCCTACACCACCCGTCGTCGAGAGACCCAGCATTCCCGAGGGCGCCGATCATGTACTCGTACCACTGTCCGTACGATCGAGTGAAACGAACAAAGATTTCGTTTCACGCAACTTTGCATTTTTCGATTGTTCGAGACACACTGTGTGTACCGAGTGCGTAAAGTCGCAATGGGCGTGTAGCTGGTGCGTCTATGACAATAAATGCACCCACAATACTAGCTGTCAGGGCATTATATCGGGGGAAAACGTAAGTTTTGCCTAATTTATAATTTATTTTTTGTCTAGATACAAATCCGTCTATCATAATTTATACTATAATAAAGACTTACGTGATCTGATACTATAATAAATATTCTTTTTGTCTTTTAGCAAAATCAAGCTAATCTTGCCGCGTACGGCGCGCAATACTGTCCGAGATTCATGGAACGTAAGGAGCCGTTGATGCTGCCAAACAGTGTGCCTAAGGAGATAGTGCTCGAAGTGGAGAATCTGCCACATCCGCAAGTAGGCCACAGTGGATTCCAATGCATTGTCAGCATCGAAGGTGCCAATCTGAAGGTACAAGCTCGGGTGGACAACAGTCGTTTCATCGTATGTGATAAGACCATATATTCTTACGAGGAGATCAGCGGCGAATACGAAGCCGAAGTGACGGTTGTCTGGAACACGAATCATCACGTGGATAAGACCACGATAATTTTATACAAGTGCGAAGTGCTCGGCTCGCATCGTGAGCACGCGGACTGTTCTTTGTGCGTGACACGAGACGCTCGATTTGAGTGCACTTGGTGCGGGAATAGTTGCGTGTATCGGCATTCGTGTCTACAGTCACCGTTCACCGAATGTCCAAAACCTCGAATAGACATGATCAAGCCACTTAGTGGACCGATCGAGGGCGGTACGCTGGTGACGATCGAGGGTAGCAATCTTGGGCTGAAGGAGAGTGACGTGGAGGGTAAGATACACATTGGCAACACTCCGTGTACCCTGATTAATTACGAGGTCTCGGTGCGTATTGTTTGCCGCACCGGTCGGCATGAGGCCACGGATGCAGCGTCCGTCGTGGTCGGAAACGACGCCGGATATACGGAGAGTGCGGTGCTGTTCAATTATAAGGACATACGTTTATCGGGGGTGTATCCGTCGGTCGGGCCGCAGAGCGGCGGCACGCAACTGGCTATTACTGGTAAGTATCTTAACATCGGTAGTACGATATCGGCATATCTGGACGAGTTGCCGTGCCACGTAAACGCGACCCAAGCGAGCAGCACAAGGCTAACTTGCGTGACCAGTAAGTCGGGTCGCGTTAGACGAATTCACAGGCTAACACTGAGCATCGATGGTGCAAATCGCACTCTGATGGATAATCCATATAATTACACTCACGACCCGACCATCATGGAAATCAAGCCACTGAGGAGCTTTGCCTCGGGTGGCCGCATGATCACCGTACACGGCACAAATTTGGACACCATTCAGAAACCCGAAATGGAGGTTTACTTCGATAATGAAC
Source organism: Mycetomoellerius zeteki (assembly GCF_001594055.1). Taxonomy (NCBI): domain Eukaryota; kingdom Metazoa; phylum Arthropoda; class Insecta; order Hymenoptera; family Formicidae; genus Mycetomoellerius; species Mycetomoellerius zeteki. Next base: position 3,182,507 of record NW_017257632.1, read on the forward strand.
AATTGCCGGTGAACAGAACCGTTTGCACCGTCCTGAATCCTACGCAAATGGAATGTCCAAGTCCGAGCGTTGCCAAAAGATTCGTCTCGATCCGACGCAGTGAACGTTCAGCGGCTACCAGTACTCTAGGTACTTCATCGCCGCATTCGTTAAGACTGAAGGAATCTCAACTATCTCTTAAGATCGCTTTTATCATGGATTACGTAGAGAGCGTTAGGGACTTGGAGAAGCAAAGTCTCCGTAATCGACTACTTTACGTCGAGGATCCAACATTCTTTCCATTTCCGCGAAACGTCAAGCTGTACAAGGGGGACACGCTCGTGATCGAGGGCGAGAATCTCAATTATGCCAGTGATGAATCGGACGTAAATGTTACCGTGGGTATCATGCCTTGCAATGTAACATCGCTGGCTCTTACGCAATTGGTCTGCACACCACCGGATCAACAGCCCGCTGACACAGACGAACTTGGTATTAAAACTGAGAGCGGATTACCCCTGGTAGTGGTACGAGTCGGTCGCAGTCTACGCTTTCCCATCGGTTATTTGCGTTATGAAGTTATCAAATCTTATCCAATACCGCCAGAGGCAATCGCCGGTATCGCCGCTGGCACCTTCGGCCTCATCTTTCTATTCGTCCTGGTGCTGGTGATATACCGCCGTAAAAGCACACAAGCAGAACGAGAATACAAGCGCATACAGATACAGATGGATACGCTTGAGAGTAACGTCCGCATGGAGTGCAAACAGGCGTTTGCGGAACTACAAACGGATATGACGGATTTGACCGCGGATCTCGAGTCGTCGGGCATACCCACTCTCGATCATAAAAACTATATTATGAAAGTGTTTTTCCCCGGGGTGATCGATCACCCCATATTAAATGATCCGCGTTCACGCAGCAACATCTCGCGCACCAACTATGATGCAGCAATGATACAGTTCGAGCAGCTCGTCAACAACAAATACTTTGTGCTGACATTTATAGAGACCTTGGAAGCTCAGAAAGACTTTAATATCAGAGACAAAGTGAACGTCGCTTCCTTACTCATGGTTGTCCTAATGGGTAAAATGGAATATGCCACGGATATACTGATGAATTTATTATTGAGACTGATCGATAAAGCGGTGAACACAAAGCATCCGCAACTTATGTTAAGAAGAACAGAATCTGTGGTAGAGAAAATGTTAACGAATTGGATGGCGCTTTGTATGTACAATTATCTAAAAGACTACGCCGGCTCATCCTTGTTCCTACTGTTCAAGGCAATTAAGCATCAGATAGAGAAAGGACCAGTGGATGTAATAACGCACGACGCGAGATATTCTCTCTCCGAAGAGAGACTTCTGCGCGAGCAGATCGAACACACGATCGTCACGTTGCACGTAGTGCAGGACGATCTCGACGAGAAGATACAGTGCAAGGTCCTAGACTGCGATACTATAAGCCAGGTAAAGTCAAAGATTCTCGACGCGCTGTACAAGAATACTCCGTTTTCGTTGAGGCCGTCCATACATGACGTTGATCTAGAGTGGCGGCATGGTCGTGGTGGTCACCTGACCCTTCAGGACGAGGATCTCACGACCAAATGTTGCGGCGAGTGGAAAAAGATAAACACGCTGGCGCACTATGGCGTCAAGGAGTCAGCGGTGATGTCGTTGATTCCCCGACAGAACGATGGCTTCTCGGTGGCGTGTAAACCGCCCTGCCACAATTGCAAGCCCTCGCATTATCACCCGCAGCAGCAGCAGCCATCGATTCATCCGCATCATCAACCGTCGCATCATCATCTACATCGACACTCAAATCACTGTTCGTCCACGCATCTTCCATCCACGCCCAATCACGGGCTGATCAGTCCTGTAATGTACAATCATCCCGTGAGCGGCCTGTACTTCGACTCCCAACACTCGCCGCCTATTATAACGGCGAATGGCGACGTCGAGAGCGCCCATGGCGGCAATCAGCGGTTGTATCATCTGGTGAGGCCTATCGAAGATGTACATTATCCGCCCGGCTTAGGCTTTACTGGAAGCAGTAAGCACCACCATCCCGAGCGAACGCACAAAGCGATCCCGGAAATATTCCTGACGCGATTGTTATCGACGAAGGGCACTGTACAAAAGTTTGTCGATGATTTTCTAAACACCATACTGACCGCTAACGAGGCATTGCCTAGCGCGGTTAAGTGGTTGTTTGATCTTCTCGATGAGGCTGCCAAGCAGCATGGCATCGTCGATCCGGAAGTGGCGCACGCGTGGAAGTCAAACAGCCTGCCGCTCCGGTTCTGGGTCAATTTTATCAAGAATCCAGATTTTATGTTTGACATCAATAAGTCTACGACAGTGGACTCGAGTCTCTCCGTGATCGCGCAGACGTTCATGGACTCGTGCTCAATGACGGAACACAGACTGGGCAAGGACTCGCCATCTAACAAGCTGCTCTTCGCCAAGGACATACCGCATTATCGCGAGAAAGTGGGTCGATTCTATACAGATGTGCAAAGATTGCCGCAGATCACCGATCAGGAGATGTCTAGTGCCATGCAGCAACTGAGCGCATCTCACGCCAACGAGTTCGATGTGATCGCGGCGTTGAAAGAGCTCTACATCTATGTCAGCAAGTATTATGAACAAGTGAGTAACTTGCTCAATTGGAAATGGTCGCCTCATCATTTTCTCCGTTTGATATGAAATGAAGCCATGACAATGTTTATGAAATTCTTTTCAGATCCTAGAGGCCTTGGAGACAGATGCGGGCTGTCGCAAACTACACCTAGCTCATAGACTAGAAAACGTAGCGTACACGCTCGAGGGAGAAGAGACCAGTGCCTGCTGACATACCCTCCTCACTTCCATCCCAGGACCCGTCAACCTCTCCAGAAATTCTGACTAGTGCCTCCACTTCATGCATCAGCTACACCTCGTTACATATGTACAAATATTACACATTGAAACACACCGTGTGAATAACAATGCCGTAAGAAAGATACACGCGATTTCGTTAGGGCTAGTCAGGCGATAGGTCACGGGATAGACAGTCCTCGTGGTAGTATTTTACCGTCTTTACGTGTTGGCCATACCGAAATACGCTTGTAAACATGTATGGATATTGGTAGGCAATGTACGCGCCTCTGATCCTTAAATCACGACGCTGGACAGACGCTTATTAAATTTCTCTAGAAAATGAACAGAATATTTGTACATGAATCTCCAATTACGAATTCGTAAGATAATTTTTTTCACGGGTGATTATTGTTATCGTAGTGTAAGCGAGAGATTTCGTTGTCTTATATAATACTAAGTTATCTTAACTTTCTACTCTATTTTACAACGTTGCGTTTACAACGTCGTCGCATTTTCTCTGTCGAGACTCCTTTGAGGATCCGAGACGTGGATCGGTGCAAATACTTATTAGGGAAAAAAATTTTAAATGTAAATTTTATGGCCGATCTGATATCTATACGTGTGTACGTAAGTACGGAATACATAACATAAAGTAAAAGTAACATGTCTAATGATAAGTGAAAGAAAGCCATAGTGTCCACCAGACTGTCTGTACGAGAGCGACGTACGGCAGCGCGTAGTCTGTGATCCGAACACGAGTGGCTATGCCTATTATCTTCATTATGATATATATATAATTATTAATATGTTATATATATACATAAAAAATATATATAAAGCAAAGAATCATGCGCAACACACCTCCACGGATTGTAGTGAGCTAGTTAGAGAGGGACTATATGTATTATAAGTTGGGGGTTACGCACCCTTATAATTCAGAGACAGAGTAACAGATAATATTAAATTAAGGCGATTAAAGTAACGTTAACAAAAATTTAAGAGTTAAAAGTTATAAGAGCAGCTCAGTCTACTCTAGGCCTATCTACGTATATCGTCTAACGTCGAACGAAGAAATCGTTTTCTTTTATTTTTATCTCTCGTTTTGCTTCTGAGTCTCTCTATATCTGCCATACGTGGTAGTTTACGAAGTGCGAATAATTTTTTAGAAAGGCCATTTTGTGGAGCATCTAAAATTTTATCTTCCATTGTACGTATTATTATATTATTGTGTTATTATTATTATTATATTATCGACGGTTATTAATTATTTCTCTATTATCTATATATATAATGCTGCCTATTAATTATGATTACTAGATTATTAAGTGTAACAGATGCAAAACGAAACGGACCTTTTTACATCAAATCGTGTTGCGAGACTAATATAGACTGTTTCGATCGTACTGAAGAAAAGAAATTTTGTATCCACTGATATACTCTGACCGAGATTTACGTGCTATTATCGCAATACTCTATCGTTTTAGCAGACACTCGTCGTGGCACAACGACACACAGTATTCTTCAAAGGATCTAACTTACTTTTTAGTTAATATAAGACTGGCAATTTTTTTTTAACTCGCATTTATTTTTTTTTTTTCCCTTTAAAGGAAACTTTCAACGACCTTCGCGTTTTGTAGTACCGATGGAAAATGAATAACGATTATTGTATTCGGCACGCACTGCCAAGTTTTTTCGAGTTGCGCACTTTTACAAACTGTCGATCCGTTCAAAGCCAATGTAGACAACTCGTCGTTCAATCGAAGAGCAACGAAGATTGATCGGTGAGTCATCGGTGTAGGTCCAGGGAGGCTGGGGACGTGCTCATACTCTTGTACTTAATACGCCGCGCGTCGTAATTTCAATTATATTCCAGGTCCCCAGGCTCCCCGCGTTTGCGACCATTCGACAAACCTGTATCTCTTTCTCTCTATTATACATGTGTATCGTATTTATTTATATTACGAGAAACAAAACGAGCTCGCGATCGCGGATGTACGTCAATCTGTGCTAACTGTGAGTTTTTTTACACTTCGTCGTGTACACGTCTCTTTGTAATCGTATAAATATCGTATCCGCGTGTCTGTTTCTGATTTTACGCGGATATACTCCTCTTACGTATATGTATGTGTGCCATCTGTTTCGACGCGGTGAGAGATTTGCTCGCCTCGGCTCGCCCCTGAAAATAGGTATATGCGCGGTAATAGTTCTATTATCGGGTCCTGCCAGAAAGAGCGGTCGTCGCGATCGATTTCACACGATGTCGTTAATTATTTACTTAGATCCCCCCGACCTCGCGCGAGGCGAGCGAATTTAGTATCGCTTGATTCAGTCTTCCCCCTTTCCCTCCCCCCCAACTCAGACGGGATTAACCAAGATTTCGTTGGATTCGGGTTTCCCCGACATTGATTATCGTGCAAATGTAATTTCGTATACATTTTCTACGTATGTAACTTAACATTCGCAGAGGTGCCATCATTCCCGTCTGCGAATTCAACATCCCGTACAGTATACAATATTTATGTGTATATCCCACCACTCGCGAAACGCGCGCGATTATATTTCCATTCGAGTTCGGTACACGCAGATTGGATGCGGAGATTCACAATAGAGCTCTTTCCCGAGTAACGAATTTCGAACCGGTATCGAAATCCGCGCGAGCAAGATAACGAAAGTACTCTCGTATGAACAATTGAAATTGTACCACGGGCGAGACGGTGCGACGGGTTTGCACCTCGCTCGTCCTGCGTTGAAAGTATCGTAAACTTTTCGGTTTCCACTTTATACTAACGATGTATAAGCCGTCATACTTATTTAATAAAAAGACACAAACATATATTTAAGGATTATATATTAAATATATATATGTATATGTGTGTGTGAATAAGAGAATTGAGTGTGGACTGGAGAGAGCAAACTAAGAAATTAGCACTGGGAAAAATGTTTGGTTGGATTAATTAGAATTTTAGCTAAAAATGGACGAGAATCTGAATTTTCTGATTAAATCTACTAGAATCCTAGTTGAGATTGCCACAATTTTTATTATACGTGTGTGTCCCTTCCTACTAATGTAGATTAATTTTAATCTCGGTAAAATTTGCTCTTTCTAATTCTTAGAACTAAAAGAGAAGATAAAAGTAAATTAAACTAAAATTAAAATTAATCTGCATTGATACTCTATACAACTTTTAGAGTGAATATCTTCGCTCTAAAAAGTGAAATCTCTCTCTTATACCAGCTTCTATCAATGTAGTTTAATTTTAATCTCGGTTTAACTAATTTTTCATTTTTTTCTAGTTTCAAGAATTAAAAAAGGGTAAAGAATAAATTACATCGAAATTAAAATTAATCTATATTGGTAGAAATATACATTAAGGATTGAAAATTGAGCTTCTTTTAACTCAATTTTCACTCTCTTTATAGAGTAAAATTCCACTTGAAAGAATTTAGAAAACGGAAACGGGCAATAATCAGAATCTTCTTATTCTTCCATTTTCAACCAGACATTTTTGCAGTGAGGATATCGCAGCTGTGACCAGCTGCGGTTGCGAGCGTGTCGCGGATGATCCGATTGACACAAACACTGCCGTTAACGTTGTTTCGGAGAAAATACAACGATAGAATTGCCGTCGCTATATACCGAGTCCTACACGTGACAAACGTCCTTCGTAAATTGTTATTAATGTATACACAGCCTTCTGATTTTGTTTATTGTCACTGCCATGTTTCGCATTTAAAGAGCGAGAGGCTCGAGTCGTCCTGTCAAATTGTCCACAGAGGCGAGATTTTTCCCCGTTGTCTTGGGAAAAACCGAAGGAGAAATCCCTTATAAAAATTTAATACTAGTACTGGCCAATTAATCACTTATTTCGTGTATCGAAATAACGATATTTTTAATGTTCTCTAATTCTTTGAGTGGAATCTCACTCTGAGGAATGAAAATTAAATTTGTCTTCGAGAAAAGTGGGTCAATTTTCAATCTTTAAGAGTGATGGACTTTCTATAATAAGCCGTTAGTAATAAATTAGAAGTCGGGGACGAGTTGTAAGCGAGTCAATAATGTATTATCAAGCAACAATAAGTCAGTAATCAGTGACTGCGTGGAAATGGCCAAATTCTATTTTTTACGATTTGAAACTTATTGTTAGATGCCTTGATTACCGCGCAGTTATTTACTCTCATTTGCCCGTAGTTATAATTTATTGTTTAAAACTTAGATTACGTTATGACTGACTAATCACATAGTGTATTATTATTTGCCCTGAAAACTATCATTATTCCGATTGACCGAAATATTGTTACATAACGGTCTATAATGATTTATTCTGGATATAAATTTCCTAAATATTTATAATTTATAATTCTAACTTGTCACTAGTATGATATGAGTGGGGGACTAATGGGACTTACTGTAAAAAGCCCATCAGATTTCAGTCTTTAGAGTGAGATATACTCTAAAAGTTTTAGAGAGCACTTAAATTAAGTGATTAATTGGCCAGTATTAGTAATCAATTTCTAAGGGACGATCGTCGTGCAATGGAATTGTGTGCGAGTGTTCGAATGTGTCTCTCGCTATTCTAATGGCACGTTCGTCGTTAAATGCGCTCATAACGGTAGGCGCGTTTAGCGTTAAATATGCAGCGTTAATACGGGCGTTCCTCTTTGCGTCTTTTCGAATATATTGCGTCGTACAGATTGACGTACATGGAGACACGCTCGTGCGCATGTATTCGTGTATGGGTACATGTAAATATATGTACACACACATACACAAACAGACATCCACGTATACGTCTCGTCGCTATTATCGGGTGCCAGTTGGCCTCCCGACAGGCGCGGGACGTTTTTATTTCCGTAAAATTCAGTTTGAGAATACTCTCGTGCAGCATATATAAGGTATATGTCAGGCACAACGTTCGAGCGCGATAGAATCCATATAACGTCACCCTATTACTTTGCGAACGTACAGGTGCTTGCAGCTCTGCCGCGCTCTGTTGGGATAAGAAAGAAAAAAAGTCGACAGCATTTATCTATCCGTTTCTCGCGTCAAGATACCACTTCTTAATTTCCACCTCGTGTGTTGTGTTACGAGCGTTGTGGTATAAAAATAAACGGGAGTAAGCAAAAGGGCAAATATATGTGTTTGTGTGTATATATGTGTCGGAGGAAAGCGAACGGTAAAATATTGACGCTATCTCTATACGCGATGTCCGCTGAATATTTTATTAAAACGCCGGCTATAAAGGTGGAGGACCGTGTGAGCGTCTTAAAATAAATACCAGGAAAGCACGCGGCAGAGCTTCCCAGCAGGCCGTACGATCGGAAGTCGACTCCATCCATCTGAAAAGCTTGTCAATTCTGCATTCAACGTTTATAATTAATAACGTAACGGACTGAGAAGAGGCGATTCGTGGCGTCCGATGGGGCGAAATTAGTGTGTCATGCTTCGTAGTATATATATAGATAAATCTGAACACATCGTGTGTCGAGTTAAGATTACTCTTTGTTAAGCTTCGACGAGAGAGAGAAAGAGAGAAAGAGAGAGGATGAAAGGGATGATCCCGATAATTTTTCCTGTTAAGGACATTTCTCTTTTACATGCTCCGGGAAATCCCCAGTTGAAATAGCGCGTTATTTCAGTTAATTTCTTTTCATTGCTGGTAATATGTGGATTTCTTTTCCAGCAAGAAACACAATGTAACACAGTGATCATTTCAACTTTAACATTAGCAAACAATAAGAATGTAATAATTCATTGTATTACACTGGCTGCATTTAGCAAAGAAAGCAGTTTTTTAGCTGTTGTAACTCTTTAATATGATTGGTTTATACATTTAGATCCAGTGAAGAACTAAGGGCAAGACCAATAGTCGCGTTCAGCAGAATTTGTTTATATTGCAACTGTTGGAAGTTTCCAGCAAGATCATCTTTATTTGCCAATGTTAAACGAAGACGAAATAATCAGTGTCACAGTTTATAATAGGTGCTTTTTACTTTGTGGGAGTTTTCATTTATTGATTCAATCGGTTTAAGCGTTTTTCTATCTTTGTTACTCTCTGAATATCAAGAAAGATAGAATAATATTTGTGTCAACTTGTGTCATTAAACAGAAAACTCCCACTTTGTTTCTTGCTGAAAAGCATAAACATTCTGTCGCGGCCAATCATATTACAGAATTTTATAACAGTTACAAAGCCGTTTTATCTGCTAAACGTAGCTTCCACCGTGTTATCTATATCCACTTGATACTGCAAATGCTTCAAAACATTTTTTAATTGGCTAATTAGTAAAATTCTTTCGATCGATCAATCAAATGCTTCGAAACATTTGTAACGCCAAGTGGACTGCATCCTGTTTCTTGCTGGAAAGCACACATAGTTAAGTAATAATTGACCGATATTGAACAACTATTTTTTTGTTTTGTTCTAAATTAGCGTCCTAGAAAAATGTACGTCTTTTTAGGAGCGAATTGTTTAAGATTGCAAAAAAGGGACGTTGATCGTCTTGTTACATTGACCAACTTTGATTGCCATTAAAAGACCTACGGAGAAGTGTCTGTCCTCTGTTCATCGAGTTAAGCGCAACAATGCTCTTACGCTTGTATGCGCGTGTATATTGTATTCATGTGTGCGTGTATATTGTATGTGTGCAATTTCAACCCCCACGAATAATCCTTTTTTTCTTTTTCTCTCTCTTTAGTACTTCAACCCATCCTTCCCCCCCTCATCTCGCGCACGAGTAGATTTTAAGTGACACTCGAGAGAACGAAATGATTCTTGCCAAATTCTCGATGGGACGTAGGGACAAATGACTAATTGCATTTAAAACGAAAATCGCAAGAAATATATTGGTATTATAAACGACTGGTATCTCGTTATCTCTTCGTTATTTTTGCCCACCCGCAGTCTCAGCTGTACAGATTTGCTATCAGCCTTACGATTAGGACACGATGGAGCGTGTCCTGTAATTTGAGTCGTTACAACCATTCATCCAAATATCCACGGAGGGATATGTGAAGAAGATGGTCGATCTTCTGTAAGTCGAATGTGTATCTTGAAACAAAGTGAATATTACAAAAGTGAGCGAATTTACTAACAATAAGATTTATAATTTCATTGGTCAACACCTAGTAAATTTATTCGCTTTTGTAATTTTCACCTCGTTTCAAGGTACACAACTGTCCCTCTGGTTCTTCGTGGACTTTGAGATTCAAAATTTTCTTCTGGAGAATCTTTGTAAAGATTTATTGTAATTAGACGGGCACATAAAAGAGCGCCTGTGCAAAATTATCACAGCTCGTTGATGCACTAAGATTTAAATATCATTATTATAAATATATGCATACGCAAAACGTGAACTTTTCGAAAATATCCTATCCAGTCCAAAAGTCGTCAAATTGTCGTTACGCAAGTCGTTATGTTAATTTGGAGTTCTTGTATGTCGCAACTAAATCACCTCCGCATTCGCGGATACACGAGTTTACATGTATATCTTGTATACAGTAGAACCTACTTGGCGCGTGTGTTATAGTTTTCCACTGTGCATTTTTAACACTAACATCAATTTTGGCGTCGATGTTGTATCGTTACGCCAATAATAAATTAGCGTACGTGGTACGTGAGTTGATTTCAGTGACGAAAAAATTGTGTATATGCTCTATATATAAATATATATATATAATAGTACAATTAATACGCAATCTTGAGATATATATGTGAAGTTTATATAATTTTATCGCTTTCCTTTTATAAATATCTCAATAAAAAGATATTAAAAAATGATCTATTGTATATTTACATTAAAACTATCAACGCAGACTTGTATTACGAATGATGTTACGTGTGTAATCATTATTAGCGATAGTAATATTATGTCATTATTTTCTACATACTTAATATTTTTGTAATAATAATGCGAAAGCTTAAAGATAACAAATTTACATGGCACGTTTGTACATTTATTAATAAATTGTATAATATGGAATTGTATTTATATAGGCAGTAAGAAATTCAGACATACACAAAGGCCCAATTGTATTAATATCGATTGAATGTAATTCGAGATTAAACTTCAATATAAATACACATTAGTGTGGTCTGTCTTTATCATAAGGGGACGCGACTCTTACTTTCTCTGGTCTTACGAAAATATATTCATAAAAAGTAACAATAAAACCTTCCTTCTTCGTTTTAAATATTTCCATGTAAATACACATGCGCTTGTGTTAGCGCCGAGATACTACCGTGTCTCCAGATCTTGTACGCTGTGTATCAGAGTGAGAATATTTTTCCAATCGAAATTCTTAGTGTCGTACATATATAGGATGATAAATCCAAACTTTTACTTGTCGACTACTTTAACATTGAACCATCTAGTACCTCATAAAAAGTAACAATAAAAATTGTAGTCCTTTTTCCCAGATTAACAAAATTAATTACAAAATAGTTACAAATTATTTCATATTATTTCTACAAATTACATTATCTATATACGATCTTAGTTTGCTATTCTTTTTTTACAAGTTAAACAGTTTATTCTACCCCTGATTTTATTTTATATAATAAACCTGATTTATCCTGAGAAGATTTGGCCGAGGATAATGCAGGGGAACTGGATGAAGAATTCTTTGAACTCGTGGCAGTACTTGTATTACGTTTGTCCTGCTTAGCTTTCTTCATCATATCTTTCAGTCTTCTATCTGCGCTGATGATATGAATATTTGGTGTCATCTTAGCTCCACTACCTACGAACATTAACAGTGGTTTAGTGATTAACTTTACACATGTATCAATAAAAATTTACGCTGTACTTACTTGAGCTAGGTTTTTTCTGCTCTTTAGATTTGCTTTCTGTTACAGTCTTTGGTGAACTCCTTTCTTTCGAGACCTAAAAATTATAATTACTATAAGAATTCAGTTTTTTCACTGCAGTCATATGGAATGATATTAGAAGCAAAAAAATCATGTAATTTTTTTGTACATACTGAAATAAATCATTTTTTGTCATATGTTTACATTAATGTTTGATTTAAAACATTCGTTTATCTTACATGAATAAATGCACGATTTAATTTGTATATACCCCATGTTTCTAAAAATTGATGTTATAACAATTGATCAAGATTTACAATTATTTGATAATATTTATAAATTGAAGAGATCTTTGATACGCTTCACGTATCAAATATATGTAGTCACAAATTAATCATTTTGATGTATAATGCAAGGAAAAAAAATTTCTCATGTCTGTTGTGATAATTTAACATAATTGCAGTAAGAAAATAGGACTCTTACAGTAAAAAATTCGCATCAATGTCAAAGGAGTAAAAGATAATAGAATTATCTTGTTTGAAATTTAACATAAATTCATTAATAGTGATTAATTAATGATAACAATAGATTTTTCATGAGTAAACGAAATGATATATAAAATATTCTCAAGAAATTATAAATGTGGGGGAATACACATACCTGAGACTTTGAACAGTTAGAGCAGTACCACACTTGTTTCGGAACGTTATCTATCTGTGAGTCTAAGATATGTGGAACATGGCACTCTTGATGATACAAAGAATGACACTCCTGACATTCCACGAGCCTATTTCTCGCTCCGACGTCCATTCCCTTGCAAATGACACACGTAAGATCATCCTCTAGAATTTCCAATGCCAGCGTATCGTCTGATTGCAGGATGTCCGGTGGGGTGTCACGCGCTGGCAAATTAACTGGAGAACTGTTCTTGCTTGATTTATTCGAGTGCTTAGACGAACTGGAACTCTTGCTCTTCTTACTGCTACTACTACTATGATCGCTCAACACTGGTTCTTCCATCATGTACTGAAAAACAAATAGATAAATTTAGAACCGTTCTTGTTTTACATGAACGAGATAAATCATCATACCTTCTTGTGCAGCACATTGGAGAGCATTTTGGATGGTCCATACTTTTGTTTAATCGCCTCATCTAATAGAGCTCGTAACTGCTCTGCAGAGTCCTTGTTGGTAGAATACAAAAGTCGTAGTCCCTGCGTGAACTGAGGATCCAACTCCAACTGAGTCATCTCTTCAGAAACTCAGTTTTTCGCTTTCAACACAATATCAATCTACGCTGTCGCATAAAAAAATTAATTCAAGTTAGCCTCGGCGACAGTCAGGTTATGCCTCGATAAGAATGAAAACTGTGTACATATTAAATGTAAATATTTCGTTACGTATCAATTTGCGTGAGTGTGAATTGCGTGAAATCCGTCTTTTTCTTCTCTGAGTAAAAAGTATCGTTCGAAAAAAAGAAAGTCTACGTTCTTTTGTTTTCACCTTGCACGGCCCTCGAGATTTATCTTGTCGAACGGACGGAAATGTGCGGCACGCTTGTCGTTTAATTCACTCGCGTAGATTCCGAAGTGATGCCAAGAACCTCTGATTAAGCCAAAAACAGTAATATCGACATTTTTATTATCCAATTGCCGTGCCGTTCCATGCAGTGAAATATTATCCCGTTGTAGGTTATCGCCTTTCGAACGACGAACTTTTCGTCACCTTTCATGAAGCTACAAAAACAAACCAAACAAATTATAAAAATATTTATATATGCTGTACAAATCAACGACCTAATTAAGCGAAACTTAAGAGATATTTGTCTACCAGCCGATAATTGTCAAGCAACAACGCGCTTCTTTCGTCACACAGTAAAACCGTAACTCGCGATTGAACTTCCGTGTTTGTTAAATCAAGAAAACACAAAATATCGCTTGAATTACTGTTTTCGAATTTTTTTAAACTTATACGTTTATGTACATTTCGAAGCATAAAAATAAAATTCTCATTCGAAAAAAATTCGACCACGTTAAGATCGAAAGTTACAAATTCATCGGCATTCAGGAAGAAATATAAACGAACGCGGGCTCGAGATGGATTGATTCGGAACGATAACAAAAGAAACGTTATTGGCAAGTTTTTCTTGCGGGCGAGAATTTGAAAATGCCGCCGGAAGTACGGGACTAATTGCACGACACCTACGGATCCGTCGCGATCGCCAGGATCTCGGGAATGCAGAGTGCATCGCCACGCAAGCCCGACTCCTGCCCCCCTGCAGCACGCATTCCAGATGATTCGAGAAGATTCCAGACTCGATCTGGCGAAGTAAAACTTCGATTCGTGAATGCGAATTTGAGAGGGCGAAATAAAATCTGGGGGTAAAAGCGTTTTCTCTCTGTCTCTCTCTAGTATTTCTCATCGTATCGCGCAGCGTCGAAGTTCGAACGCGACGACGACGACGGACGGAGGCGATTAACAGGCAACAGCGATCATTCGATCAAGCAGCGTTGGACAGCGTCGCCGCCGTCGCCGCCGCCGCGATCGAAAGAGGCGACGAGAAGGCGAAAATATAACCAAAGAAAGACCAAAATAGTAACTCTCGCGCGGGCGACGGTGCGGCGAGAGCGTGGATCTCTCGTGCGAGGGAGTGCGCAGGCGCGCGACAAGGACACGATACGCGCGTCTCGTTTCCACCGCACGACGGCCCAGCGTCCCGTCTCCGTCTGCCGTACGGGCGGCGCGTTTCTCGCGACTCCGTCAAATTTTCGACGGGCAGTTGGCAGCCGTGCGTAAAAGAAATAAATAATCAAAGCGACCATGAAGTGACAAATAAAGTCGGGGATCGAGAGAACAATGCTCGCGCGTACGACGGCAAGGAGGACATCCCGAGTCGCGCAGGTAGCGTGCGTTCGTTCCGCTGTTTGATACCCGGACCCGCCGCGTCCGTGAGACGTGAGTGGCCCCGCGGCGTGAACGCGCCGCGCACCGCCGCTGCTCCGCCACCGCCGCAGTCGCAGCACTCAGCAGCCGCGCGCGACACACACAGCAGCAGCAGCAACAGCAACAGCAGCCGAAAAGGTGCGTGCCGTGGTACGCGAGGGTGACACTTGCGACAAACTTTCTCCCACGCGGACAAGTGCTACGGGACTATCGTCGCGTTCCGGCGCACCTTCCAGCCGGTTCGCCCTAACGTAATCGGCCGTCCCGGCCGGATCAGTTCTCAGTTATCCAGGTGGCGAGACTTCTCCGCAGCATCCCCGATCCACAGTGGATACGTTCTCGCGCGATAGACTGCGATAAACTTCGATCCCGTCGTCTCTACCGATCCATCGTGTTATCCTACGGGAAGTGAGCACATGGCGATGCTTCGTGCCACGAACGGTTTCGTAGGTTCCGTCTGGTGAGTGCGCGTGATATACGATCGACCGGACGACGTGCATCTCGACGTTAACCTATCCTTTCTCTCCTCTCGCCTACCCTTCCTCTCTTCCTTTGCGCACGCGACAACGGGTATCGAGGACGCGGACCTAGTGCTGGTGGCCATGCGTCTTTTCCCGCTGTTCAACCGCAACAGCAAGGTTTGACACGCTCGGTCGTTTGCGTATGCGGCAAGCTCCAGCCATGAAAACCGAAAAGAAGCCCAATGAGCCCAGCTGTTGTCCTCCTACCACGGTTGTCAAGGATGAGCCTGACGCCGACCCTGTTAAAATCAAGGAAGAAGGCACAGGTGGGAATGACGATACGACTGGAGAGGATACCTCCGAGTGTCCAAGAGACCCTTGCTTGGATCCATCTAATGGCGAAGGTACGATGTCTGGGGAGAATCAGAGTGCTAATGGGAATCAGCCCATCCTGAATTCGGTCAAGCAAGAGGGAGACCCTAACAATCCCACTGACAATCTATCTGGTAAGATTAACTTAATTCGTATCTATAATTCTTTACTTCTTGTTCTTATTTATATGTACGTTAAGCATGCATTTGTTTTTCTTTTCACATGTCTTATATTAGATTAATTAAATTATCCTTTTTGCTGTAGATTATAGTGGAAATGTTATTACAGCGGACAGCATTCAACCACTTGTTAGTAATGTCGTGGGAAAACAGATGGGAACTAGTACGAGCAGCGGGGAGACTCAATATATGCAACAGTCGAGTCAAGTTTTTGTATTTTCTACGGCATTGGCGAATAAAGCCGCAGAGACAGTGTTGAGAGGCGAATACGATTCAATCATCGCTTATCATTGTGCACAGCCAGGCACTAAAAAATATTTGGAGGTATTATGCGCAGCATTAAATTCTTTTAACAGTACTATAGATTTTCTATTACACGCACATGAGCAGCTTATTATAAAAATTAAATTCTTAATTATAGAAATTTTGCATAATTCTTTGTTGAAATATTACAGATATGTATTATTTTCATATCTTATTTTTTATTTATTTATATAATTTATCTCAGTGTTTCATTTATATCATTTTTAATATTAAATATCTCACACAAAATGTTACTTTTAGCAATTTATCTTTTCATATACATTATACACGTATTACTTATTATTTATTTAATTGCCATTAATATATATTTACCGTTTTTATTCTTTTAGAAACATCCAAATAAAGTAAATCAATTTCGACAAAATCCTGCTCAATGGTTAAATAATCTTGCTATGATGAAACAGAAAGGCCATCAGGGAAATGCGAATAATACTTTCCCGACTGAACAACCCCCGGATTTACCAGCACTAGATCCAAATGCTCCACAATTTTGGAACGAACAACCTAACTTGCGAAACATAAACGGTGGAAACTCCCTCGGTAATTCTGAACCATCATTGGATGATGGAAACATAGACGTGCCTTGCCTTGTGCCGAATTCACCTGGTAATTCAGGTAATTTCTACTAAATATTTCGTCTAAATCAATTATTGACATTTTTGTGCGAAATTTAATGTATGCTATGTTTCAACACAGCCAACCCTCAACCCGCTAATAACGCCACCATGGGCCACAGTCCGAATTTATTAGGTGGCACAACCAGTCCAGGTCCAGGAGGTTTACAACCATCTCTCCAAGGTGTCAAAGTTCCAGATGAAAATTTGACGCCGAAACAAAGGCAGCACAGAGAAGTTCAGCTCGCGACCTTACGGAAAATGCAAATGATATTATTTCCCGGTCACAAGGAGGAACCTGGCAATCCTTTAACAGATGCGGCGCAAGGAACGACGGTGTCATGTCCTCCCACGAATGTTCCTCCTGTAGGTGTTCCGAATCAATGTTCTCCATCTATGGATTGGCATAAATTGCAGCATCAATTTCTTGATGGAAAAAACAAGGTATTTGTTTAATTAGTTTAATTGTAATAAATTGAATTGAAAATATTTTTCGTAACAAAATACATACATGTAGATGTGTGCATATACTCATTATGTATATTGTAGGCAACTGTCGGTAATCCTGGTGCAGTACCATTGCGCGGTGCCAATATGGTCGGAGTACCGCGAAGTCAAGGCCCGCCACCACCGTATCATCAAACAACTCGATCCGCCAGTGTACCAATTGCAATTCAAAGTCCAAATCCATCGTCACCCAACAATCCGACCAGCAATCTGTCGCTACCATCACCGCGCGCAAGTTCCGCTCTGAATTCACCAGCGGACTGCAACAGACAGTTCCAACTTGGTAATCAGAGGACCAGCCACCTGCCAGGACAAAGCCCGACAAGTCAGGACTCTCCAAACCCGACGGTTGCCACGGCAGCCACAGCAGCTGTTTCAACGACGCGATTGAATCACAGCAATCCAGGAACACCAGTGTCTCATTCCCATATTGCTGCTCTTAGTCCTAGTGGTACTACTGCTCAAAAGGATACTTCCCTCGATTTTCCTACCAATCAACAACCAAACGGTAAGTTTACTCGAAGACTTTCTTTTTTGTAAAGATTTTTCATTGATTTGATCAAAGTGTAATCCATGAAAATTTTGTATAATTTATAAATTAAATTTGTGTCTCTTTTTGATTTAGTGGACGGTATGTTTTGCCGAACACTACAATCTTTAGCTCAACAAAAGCAGCAACATGCTGGAAACGTTAATGCATCGGCCGTGAAAGAAGCAAATCTAATGCCAGTACCGAGTCCTCATCAACTTCAATACCTTAGCACGTTCGAAGGGCAGGAACTGACTATTCAGAAACAACCTAACACAAGTCTAAAAGATGGCAATTCATCTACGTAAGTATCCTCATTCTCTCATTTTAACTTTTGAGTAATATCATTTGAGCGAAAAAAATCTCGGTTAATGTAGTCACATAAAACTTGCGCATAACTAGGATGTTTTTTTTTCTGCTGACAATAGGAATACCGGCAGTTCTTCGGAGATGCCCAACAGAATCTTGTCAGGAAGTCTAGATAGTAACAGTCAATTTCCTACTAGATCGGAGGGCGCGAGTCCTGTACAAATGGACAGCATGAATCGAGGCTTCACGGGTTCCTTGCACAGTCCTCACACACCACACACACCGCATACGCCGGGTAGCGTCGCGCCGCATACTCCAGCGGATCCTGCGAAACCGTGCAACAAATCCAGCGCAAGCGCGCAAAGTAGTCCGACGCCGCACAACACCAGCATGCCCGACAGTATGGGTCCACCGCGAACAGTACCGGCATCGCCTACTATGAAACCCGATACATCTCCACCGTCCGTAAAAGATGTTCAGCAGCAGCAACAGCAAACGCAGTCGCAACAGCAATCACAGCAACAACAGCAACAGCCTCCACAACAACAGCCTACGGTGGTAAATCCAAACAATTCTGGCAGTACGACGGTAGTGCCATCGTTGAGCGGCGGTCCCGCTGGTGCTTCTTTCCCCTGTGGCAGGCCGTCCATAAACGTGAGTCAACCATCTGACAACGTGCCTCTCAATCCTAACAACATCGGCGGTCGACTTGGTGGCTTGAACCCCATGGGTACGAATTTTGATCCGATAACGTCCCTGGCGCAGATGAGCCAGCAGTTGACGAATACGGCGGCTAGCAATTCGCTGGGCAACGAGCCCATGCATTCCGGTAACGCTGTTGGCATGATGCCGTTTGGCAATCCACATGCCGGCATGCACATGATGCAGATGGGTGGCGAAATGAATGGGAGCTGTCATATGGGTGCAGCCAGTGAACCCGGCAATGAGGTCGGCGGTATGTGCATGGGCCTTGCAGGTCCTCCAACGAGCTACAGCCCTACTACTTCGCATACGGGCAGCCCCGGTGGGGTTCCCAGCAAAGTATTGGGGCATCCTGCTATAATGGGTGGTCATGGGATGATGGGAGGCCACTCTGGTGTCGGTGCAGCCGGCGCTGCTTATCCTGGCGGTGACCCTGGACACGCGCCACCGCCAAGATTAATAACCGGTCACGGAGTCGCAGGGCCCAGTCCCTACAACGGTGCAAATGTTCAAGTAAAGCCGAATGCACCCAATACCATACAATACTTGCCGGCCAGGCCAAACGTCGGTCATGCACCTCGGGGTCCACCCAGTCTGGATTTCCTTCCGCGATTTACCAATCCGCTGTCCAATCTAGAGTCAAAAATGGGAGGGACGCCCTCTGTAAACCTTCAGTACTTCCCGAACGGTTGTATGCCGAACAACATGGGGGGTCCGCATAGCGGTATGCCGTCCAATATGAATGCCGCCGGGATCCCTGGTATGGGTGCCTCGCCCAGAATGGATGGTCAGTCCATGAACACCTCCGGCACCATGCACCCGTCAATGAGACCGGTCGCCAACATGCGACCGCAACCGAACTTGATGCGGATGCAGCATATGGTAGGTGGCGGCGTCTTCCCAGGCGGCTCTATGGATTCCGACAAAGTCTTCCCACCCGATATGGTATCGCAAAATCTGTCGAACCAGCCGAATCCAGGCATGTACGGCGTATCCGGCAATAAGGCCAGTCCGATGGGATTGGGGCCACCGCCCGATGCTACTCAGCCTCTACCGCCGAGCATGGGCGGCGCAACCAGCAATTTCAAAACTGGTCCATTCGTCGGAAGCGGACCCAGCATGTCTGACCCAAATTATGCTCAACAGTTTCACAACTTCCAACAACAGCTTTACGCCACTGGTACCAGAGGCAGCGGGCCGCCGCATCCTAATTTGCATCCACCGCCGAACTCGCACTCGCATCAACAATTTTTCATGCCGAAGTGAACGCTGCCCGGTATTGATCCATATCGTAATGATAACGATGACGAGAACGAGAATGACGGGAACAAGGACGATTTTTATGGTGGCCTTTCATCCCTCTTTTTCTCTCTTTCTCAGTATCTCTTTTGCTCTCTTTCTATCTATCCATCTATCTTTATCTCTTTCGTCTATCAGGGATGTTTCTATTAATCACGCGAGATATAGTTCTGGAAGTGTAAACTGTGCTAGCGATGTTACGATTGTTACGAAGGACAGAAAGGAGTAAGAATGAATATTAGTGAACATCGCTGAGCATCACATCTTCAGAGATAATCCTTACGACTGACGTGCGACGAAAATTTTAGTTGACTATTGATTTGTGTATAACGTTTACGTATTTGTTAAGCGAGATTTTTTATTTTTTTCTTTTTAATTTCTGGACCACGGCATACGTCGTGTTTCCAAATCTGTTATCTTGGTGTCTTGGAAGTGTCGTTTCGAACCGAAATCTTCCGGAACTATTTGTAAATCGTAAATGTTAATGAAGACGGATGAATATTCTCCCTCGCGTTCGTGTAAATACTGATGTACAATCTGGTTTTTTCTTTTTTTTGTAAGAGTCGTTACTTCAGATCGAGAGAAGCACATTGCTAGATTAAGAAATACGTTACTACCGCTCGAGTGTAAAAAAAATAAGAGAGGAAGAAAACAAGTGAAATCTTTTTTTTTTTGCTCTTTGTTCATACTGGTTACTCGGGATAAAGTAATCGTATACAAAAGGGCATGGTATAATGAGCAAGAGGATTTTGGTACGTCGGTGCCGTAATTCATCCTTCCTTTATCACTAAAATACTTAAACACAGTCAAACAAGCTCAAATTTATTATTGTACATATATACCATATACATATTATACATATTATATATATTATATATATATATATACCTGTTCAAACATAATCCTTCAATATCCTCAATACTCCTTCATCGATCCCCCCCCCTATGACCAACTCTGTGCATAATCATGACTTTTCCTCCCTTCCCTCCCCTCCCCCTACCTGTAGTTTACAATATAAGGAAAGAATTAATTGAACTAAGAACAATTATGTTGTTGATGAATGATTTTTATTATAAATGAAAAATAAAGATATTTACAAGAAGTCAGTACGATATTTGATCGATAATCGTTTTGCGATTCAAGAACGGCCGTCGGAGTTCACGACAAGTCCATATCTGCAACGACGCGGGACACGACTAATTTAAAAAGCGCTACATTTTCAAAGTGAGCAGGCTGTTTCTCAACTTACTCAAATCTGTGATAGTCAAAGCAAGAGAACGTATCCTTTCCTTTTGGTCTCTTCCAAAAGATGCAAAATACATATCTGTTTGGGGAATGATTCTTTAATACTACACTTGACGATTGTCCACTTAATGCGAGCATTATGCATAGATAAATGATGTAAAAAGAGAGAGAGAGACAAGGGGACAAAAAGAAGAAAAAGTTAGGTTCCTTCAGGCAATTTGAGCAATGTGAAGCAGTGACACGGCTACATCGATATAGTTACGTTTGTGATAAAGTAATAGGAATCTTAAAACACTGCGACGACGGGGCTTGCGCAGAGCGTTGACACCATCTATTACAATAGGAGTAAGATCTTTTTCTACAACGTCATATTTAGCTTGTAAAACGAGCTGTGTATAATTTCTTCTATAGATTCATGTTGAAATTATCAATCTCGTATCTCGTCAGCGAAACATACTACTTGCGCAGAAGTAGTTTTTCATAAACTCTGCAATCGTTAGAACAACGATATACCCGCGCAAATAGGAGACCTACATTTCGCTTCCTTAGGATCAACGAAGCTATGAGCTCAATTATAAATGTAAAGCTTATTGTTAGTCGATTTCCCTTTGTAATAAGTCACACATTATCGGCCACTTTATATCCAAAGGTGCATACTAAATTACTAAAACTTGCGTTGTGTACATTTCTTAGTTGCCGAGCACTGGTTGCGTTCTTTCATCTCCTGGTTCACCTGTAAAAATTCATATGTTGAATGAGAGGAACGTTTGCGCTTCTTTCTTTACTAAATCAACGCTAATCTTTCTACTCGATGTCTTTACGCGATATACTGAGATATAATCGCAATAAAAGCAGGTTATACTTTTAAGTCTTAAGGATCTGGGACTATACATTATTTTAGCAAAATTCATCGCACTGTATGCTGTCTGCAACTCTGATCATCATAATCAATTTTATACCCGAAACCCAAGTCAAACCTGTCCTTCTGTACAGCCTTTCATTGGTTGGATGTGCCTGAATCGCGCCGATCATCTCCGTTTCTGTAAATAAGTTTTATGCCTTATAATAAACGTTTTTGATACAAATGTCGTTAATTTAATATAAGAAAGCATTGTTATGTTGATTGAATAACGGATATATTTTGCATTGCATTACCGCTATTAATTTACCTTGACCGTTGTGCTTCCGAAGATACAGTACTTCCGTTTGTACTGAAAGGTAAAAATTCGCAATAACGTTTAAAAAAATGGATAATGACATAATTATATGTATAATTACCTTTTTTTTGCTGGTGCAAAGTCATCCCATTCACTAAGGTCATATTTAGATAAATCACCATCTTCCTCCTCTTCCTCTTCCTCCTCGTCGTCCTCTTCCTCCTGTGAATTATGAGATACCAATTACATGCAACGTATTTTAATTAATGTTATATTGAAGAGCGTGACTTATCATATTCTGTCACACTTTTTAAGTCACGCTTTTAGCGACAATAAAAAACGACTTTACGTTTTCTTCTTGCTCCTCCTTGTCTTCATTCCTCTCTTCCTTGTCTCTAGATTTACTACGCGGGCTACTGTACTTTGAATCCTTGGAGTCGTCGTCGGAATTCTTCTCTAATTTTCGCTTTTTTTTACGCCGTCCGAACTCATCATACTCGTCGTCCTCGTCTCGCCTCTCCTTGTACTCGACGACTCCTCGATCGTTATACCCACCTCCGTATCCTGTACGTTCCTCTATCTCACCGAATTTCGGGGCGTTGCACATGTTACACTGTTGCCGGCGAGCCCAGTTTACGTTACCGCATTTGCTACATTGCCAGTCGTCCGCGCTGCAATTTTTTATACTTTGCATATATATATATATATATATATGTGTATGTGTACATAATTTAAAAGCTTAAAGAGACGATATTGCAGAAACACAATAAAATGTAAATGAACATTCTATACTCTTATTACATTGTTTTTTTAAATACATATTTAATATCCAGAATGTTGATATTTATTCTAAATTCATCATACATCGTTATCTAATAAATAAGTATAGACAAAAATATTAACTTTATTTGAAATTATCATAGATAGTCCTTAATTTTCATCCTATTTTTCATAAGTTATTTATATATCTATTAACTGCATAATGTACTCATGCATAATTTGCATACAAGTAACTGATTTCTTGTATTTTATTGATTCTTGATATTTTATTTATTACTAATTATGTAAATTACTAAAAGTAACTTTAAACATTACCTAAATAGGCCTCTACTTTTTTCCGCGGCTGCTTTTCCAATTTCCTGACCTAATTTTTTCTTTTTCGGACATTCTCCTCTATCTGCATCAGAAAATTATATATATATATATATATTGATATAAATAAAATATCTAATATACACATATTTTACATAGTAGATTATACAGTAGCTCGGAATGCTACTTTATTTATACTTTTATTTATCTAATATGCAACTGGCATATTATCATTATTATCTATGTTTAATATAAACCAGTCACTACACAACATTGCAAAACAGCTTGCATCGGAGCAACGTTAATATTTCAACTGTACACAGCTGCGTACCTTTCCCACAGCGATTGCAGGAGTTACGCCTGGCAAAATTTATATTGGCACATCTGAAAAGATGAGAGGGGAAAATCATTAATAGATTATTATTCAATTTTAACGTACGCGTCATACGCGAATCTTGATTTAGAGAAATGGAAACGTAGTTGCAGGGGAGAAGGGAGAGAGGCGTGATCGAGGGTACGAATCGTCATTCGTCATTCGCGTCATTCGCATCAGCGGCACTACGTTAACTACGTACTGGGAGTCAGGGCAGACCCAGTCGCCGTCGTTGACGCCACGCTGATTCTCGTCGTCGACCTTGCCGTCCATATCGCTTTCAAAGCGATCAGTGTCGCGCGTTTACCCCTCGAAAGCGGATTCCGATTCCGCGTCGTGCTTCGCCGCCTCCGCCGCGCAAATCTTGTAAACGGCCTAACCTTGCAACGAGTCCGTTCGTGATAGCGAGCGACGTGTTGTTATTCCGTCGCACTATCGTACTTTACAACAAGTCACTGGTGACCGTTGTCGCAGCTACTGCATTCCGCGGTACGAGTCTATTGAGCAGCGATGCTTACGACAAGTGGCATTAGCTGATATCAATGCAAGATCGTCAGCGTATGTACGTACACGAGTACACGAAAACACGAGTACCGACGAGTGTGCATGCGAATCGGACGAGCGCGCCGTGGTGTCTGGCTTAGTCTGCCTGTATTGGGCTGTGCTCACTGTGCTGCTGTATGAGTATGAGCTGTATCTGGTCTGGCCGGTCTGGCCAGGCGCAGAGTACATCGCGCACGGGCGGCTCGGGCGACGGGACGCATTAGCGCAGCATAGCGGTGTCGACAGTCGACACCCCATTCACCAAGAATCCCCTACATGTTCCTTCAACTCGTAAATCCCCTATTCTGTCTTGGATTCGCCAATTTTCTACACCAAGTCGCGCATGAAAATTTCATTATTTATAAACATATATGATTGTCATTTATGTAGATTCTAATATTTTTAAATTGTTATATGTATGTATGTTATTTACATATATATATACATTCCATTTTATTTATACTAGATATACTTATTACGTAATAAATATAGATACAAACACAGACATCTTTCATATAAATTATTTCTTGCTGATTTAACAAAAGAGGAGCAAGTGAAAGTAAATGGAGCGAGTGATACACTCGTACTTAAAATGAAATAGATATATATAATATATTTGAAGTTTGGTGAAAAGCGAGAAATTTTTAACGCAGATCAGTGCGGAACAGACTTTTCACATTGCTTCGTATTTTTATCATTGCAGAACAAGTATCTCTCAGGATCTCGCAATTAACGAGAAATTTATCATGGCTTACTTACAAAGAGCTGCCTTCGAGGTAGTTTCCAACGTTCCTCTGGTTCTCTAGAATTTTAGAAACAGGGGGTCGATTATGTATCTCGAAATGAGGTGAAAATTACAAAAGCGAGCAAATTCACTAAAATATTCAAAATTTAATTGGTCAATAACTAGTGAATATGCTCACTTTTGTAATTTTCACGTCGTTTCAAGAAACACAATCGACTCCCAGATCCACGATTATTCCTACCATTTAATGCATTCGCGAATAATAAAAGCTATCTATTTTTTTCTCTCCTTCCATGTGGTTCTGCCCTCGTGGGGAAAGACCATTCCCCAATGACATCTCCTGGAAGAATTGCAAGCGCGAGAATGTAAGATACGAATGATTACAAGTGGACCTGCCGGGAACACAGGGACTGACGGGGACCGACGAGTGACGAGAGTGCCCGTTTTGCCCAAAGTAATTTATTTGTTTCATTAAAAACTTAGACGTTGGAATGCGACTTCTACACGTGTGACGGGTATAATATGTAAAACTAAACGCTACGATATTTATATTTATAATTATATGCTTATTTCTTTACGATTCCTCACTGGTCAACGCAAATATATATCGTGTATATGTATAATAGAATAATAGCAATTTTTATATATATATACATATATACACATACATAGGTATGTATATATGTATATGTATATACTGTTCAATAGCGATAATTAAATCCTCCAATGCGCTAACTACTGCGTGCTGTTCTCTCCTCCTTCCCCTACATTGATTTTTCCTTTACAAGCGAACATTCGATCGTCGAGTCAGGACACGATACGCACGCAATATACAAAGAGCGAAAAACAAACGGAGAGTAAAATACACGTTGTAAGTTACATCCCTTAGAAATTTTTTCCAAGTTTGTAGGTTTATAAATG
>NW_017257632.1:3208494-3223081 GCF_001594055.1 Mycetomoellerius zeteki
CAGCAGGAAAAGCAGCTTTGTAATTGTTGTACAATTCTTTAATGTAATTGATCTCGCCTTTAATTCCTCACTGGATCTAAATGTGTGAATTAATCATATTAAAGAATCTTACAACAATTGCAAAATTGTTTTTTCTGCTGAATGCAGCTATTATCAATTGATTTGGTATCAATACGATAACTCGCAGAACACAAGCTAACAGTGGATGCTTTCCAGCAAAAGACACAGTGTAAAAACATAGAAACACATAGAAAAACGTAAGACGTAAACAGTAATCGATTAGGCTAATGACAATAGAAAGAATGTAAGGCAATAATCTTACGTTCATGATTGACAGATTCGCTTGTTGGTGACATCTCATTTCTTTATGTTTTTATATATGCCATGGGCACAGTGAATCATTACATCTTTATTTGCCAATGTTAAACAAAGACGAAATGATCAATGTGTTACATTGTGTCTCTTGTTGGAAAGCACCAACATTACATTAACGTCGATAATCTCTTCAACAATGTAACTGTTATAAATAGCATGTGATATCTGTCGCATTATTCGCAGTTTTTATATTTTATCAATATATGACAATTAATATTCTTGTTAAAAATATTTTTCGATGCTTATTAGCATCGAAAAATTATTAAATTGCTTGTACAATTTAATAAGTGATATTACTATTCTGGTTTTGCCACGCTCACGAGTGCGTTTTAAATCCGGAGAAACATTTTCGGCACGCGATATGCAGAATCAAAATGTACATAAATTCACACAAAAAATATGTATTTAAACACTAATTGTAAGATCCGTTCGACCGAATGAATGCAGGGTTCTTCTCATTTAAAATTACATTTATATTGAGTAGGAAATTATAATATTGATGTAATGTGTTACTGTTAGTTCGTGTTCTACGGAAAAATATGATTTAATGCTAACCGTGATCAGAGAAGAGTTTGTAACTCTTTTAATCTTTCATTTCTCTCTTTCTTAATCAGCTCTGCGATTAGTATTCCATCATCCGTTGTATGCCACTCCTTGTGTCCTATCCCGACGTTTACGTCCCGGCCCGTCGTCGCATCGCGCCGCACATACGCCGAGTGTCTAGAAGTCTATTTACAGAAATATACAAAGCGATTACAATTTCGCCCGAGCAAGTTTCGGTGTACCGATGTAAAATTACCGCCTCCCGTTCTCCCGGTCCCCCAGTGTCCCCGTTGCATCGCAAGGAGGGGGTCATCATTTTACATAATATCCTTATGCATATCCATTTCTTTTTCTTTTCTTTTTACACAACGCGATGAACGGCTACTCTGAGGGATCGGTCACTCGTATCAACGAGGCGATTATCGAAATAAAGTACTTTCAGGCTAAGGGTGAATTGCGGGGATCGCGATCTACAGCACAGATTAGAGAGGACGAGAAAGAGAGATTACAAAACGGGATAAAATCAATTATATTCCATTCTCTTTTTAGACTTTTAAGTATTGCAAATTGTATTCTTTCGTTTAGAAATTAATAACACCTGTTAATTTCTAGACCTGTTCTTTTTAGCTGAACTTCTTGCACGGTTCATTTCTTTTTGTTTTCTTCAACGTGGAAAGAAAAGAGATGAACCACACAGGGTTGTCACAAATTCTTCATCCCAAGATTCCATAACTTTTCCCTGATTTTCAAACAAAATTTCATAATTTTTTTATGCTTCTCATATTTTGAAATGTTTTTATTTTTTCTGATTTGGAAACCGTCAAATATTTTGTAGAGAGAACAATGTCAAATAGCAATGTAAATTACTATTAATATTGCTGAGTACTAACACTGCTCGCATTTATTTAGTAGTAATACAAAACTGTAGATGTGATGTATGCATTTTATAAAGTTCTTTAAAGCCAAGAATTTTAATTTTCCAGAAAGTTTTATAAAATTTCCCTGATTGCCGATTTTGTAGCAACTCTGAAGGAGCTAAAAAAGACAGACCTTCTGTTTAACTGAAAGAAAGAATTGGTTTTGAATCATATCATTTAACGCTACCTATTTTATACGCATAGTGGAAGGTATACTTAATTACAGAAACTAGTACTGTAACCAACTTGACTATAAGTCTCTCAAATTGTTATCAATATCTGTTTTCTTCTTTTCAACAGAACGAAGAGCGATTTCACAACTATTAGTTTCTTTTTACGGTGAAAGAATATAACAAATATGACTCAGGACGTGCTTTACAGTTCGTTACAGTGTTTACTTTTTATTATAAATATTTCATTTTATATGTCTCTGGAAGATGTTAATTATCAATTATCAAACGATTATTCGACACGAAAATAATTTGTCAAATTGGCCGTAGGATCTGCTTTGAACTACAATACACTGTTTTTTTCCACTCGAAAGAGACGCGTTGTCGCGAACGTTGGATGATCGATTCGAGCCTTATTTTATGGAAGAAAATCAATTACGCGGGAAATCGCGGAAAATCATATACGTCACATGGCGTGATTATACTTTTTGTTTAGTTGATGATGCCCCCAAGATTTTGTACATTCAACAATCTATTGACAAGGGGAATACTATTTCTAAATACGAAATCGAAGGCCGCGAAATGATAAAATCGACCGATTAATTTATTCTCGTCAATTTATCGAACCCATTCTTTTCAGCATCACTTTCTGTATTTATACTTCTTGCATGTAAATTAAAATAAGAGCACACGTAGTTAAACTTGTTGAAGAAGGAAGAATGAAAGAAGATTCTACGATAAGAAAGTATAGCAGCTACAAGAAATAGATCTATTATCGTAGATCATCTCGTTTCTATTTCGATAAAAGGAAACTTGCAAATATTCTTCTTTATCCTTTCTGAATAACTCTTGGCAATACTAAAAGGACTGACTGCCAAAGTATACTCTTTTGATTTTTCATCTTTGCTCCTCTCCATCATGCTTTTATACATACATGTAATTAATGTAAACTTAACTTTAGCTTAAACTCTGCTCTATATATTGATTCCAAAAATTATGTCTGTCTACCCTTTTAGTTTCAATTCAATCCTTTACCCTTCATAATTAAACAAGCAGTTTCTATTCATTCGTCAATGTATATTCTGGTTCTCTTAATTTAATATTCGCATTATGATCGATTTTGAAGAAAGTCTGGCCATGCTTTTCGTTTAGCACATGACGAGACTTCTTAACAATCTACACTAGTTCCAATATCTTACAGTTATTTACACAGATGTCTATTGTACAGTTTACAAGTCTCTTTCGTGAAAGAAAATTTGCTCATTGTTGCTTTCCTTTTCTTTATTTCTCTCTTTCTGCCTCTCTTTCTCAAAAATTTGCGTGCGTGATGAAACGTTTGGGAGCGAAAGCAACACGTCGATACGTTCGTGTTAGTCGTTACTAATTAAAATTTACACACTTTACTTGTACATACATACATACATACACGCGCATACGGACACATACATACACACAAATACGCGCACACATACGCATGTGGAAATCAAAATTTATCTTTATAGATCGGGTAAATGATCGGTGGTTACCAGTACAGCTTTACTGCAACAAACAGAGCGAAGGCACCTTAAAATATCAAGTGGCGTATTTTCAGTATCCAGCACCTATGATTATTTAGTTTCACCGTTACTGCTTCGAGTGAATAAGTCAGGGGAGTTTGGGCTCAATCGTAAAAAGAGAATTCCTGACTCGAATTTCAAAAAGTATCGCCGATTGATCCCAGCCTCCTTTAAGGGAGAGACATATACGGATCATTCTGCTCTTAATTTGGTCCTTTTTATCTCAGGAACGCACCATTGGGTGTTTTCTTAAGTAATTATCCGCTTGTCGTTTGTCGAATTTCGCGTTTTGGGATTATCTCATTCGCGCGAGTTTTCTTTGTCCCATTCGTCGGTCTCAATCCGCCGAAAAACTCATTAGTCTCGTGCGACAATGAGCGAAAACGAACTTTCGGAAAAGGTTTCCGGGATAGAAAAGTGTCTAAAAAGAAGTCTTTCTCTGTGGGCGAATAGGTTCACCTTTGATGATCTTATTGGATCATTGTTGACTTTAGGCACCTACGAGTCTATGGAACTAGAATTTATGCAATTTTACACACATTCCATCGTTACGGTCAAACGATTTTATACAGTAAATCGTGTGTATCCTCTGCAGCCGCAGATTACTACAGACGTACGCACCTTTTATCTGTGTACACTTTCGTCGTACTCTATTACCCAGTATAAATACATTTTATCTCTTTACTCGTTCTGTTCTCGATTTCTTTTGAGAAAAAATAAAAATAAAAAAAGAAGTTGCTTACGCCGTACAAACGTATTTATTTAGAAGTCACAAAAATTGGTTGAAATTATTTTTAAATAACGCAATTACAACTGAAAATTAAACTTAAATCTTTCTTTTATTTCTCGACTTACAAGCATTTTGTCTCTGTATATTAAAAACGTAACCTGAAGGAACTAATATAAATGTGAAGTGAGAATGAAATAACTATGTTAGAGTTCTAGAAAAGGGTTTACATGTATAACGAAAGCGTAACACAACGTATACATTAACATTCATATTAATGTCTCTCTTATAATAGAATCATAATAACACGTATCATGCTAATACGACAAACTTACAAAATAAAGTATACAAGGCAAACAATATAATTATCATTGTGTATGTACACTGTAACGAAACATATAGTATTTAATAACGAAAAAAAGAAATTTACTGTCGCAAACGAGAGGCACGTTAAATATATACAATGTTCTGTCAAGATCTGATATAAAACTTGATTTTTCTCTGTGGTGTTTAAACGGAACTTGCAGAAATCGTCGATTATTTTACTGACTGGTTTCTTCAAAATAGACAATTTTTAGAACATGATCTAGATAGATCTCGTTTTTAGAATGTTCTTGTCCATGGGCTCAAATAGAGAAAATATCATTAACATTTGTGATATCTGTCGCAATGTTTCACTGTCAAATTATTTTCATCTGCGAAAACAACGAAGTTTGTACGTCTGTTAGTATGGTTTTAATGACTTAGCGAGGGAAAAAAAAGGGACTTTTCCAATTAACTAAAATATATTTTATGCCCCTCGCGAAAAGATGTAAGGATACCTATTGGCGATACCTATCCACCAACTAGCGCGTTAAGATATTCTTAATACTTAGCTATTACTGGGTAAGATAAACTCTCAACAGATAATAAGTGACATTATCAAGTCAATAACTTATCGCGACAATCTTGCGATGTATATACCAAACGTAAAGTCGCGTGCAAAATGTCTTATTCTATGTTCACTACTTTAATTGTCAAGTTTTATATATATATATATATATTATATGTACAAGATATCTCTCATCCTTTATATGACATTCTATAATCTATATGAAATATAAATGGATATTTATATCTTATGTGATATGCAGACAATCTATATAATCATATTACATAAGATATAAAAATTCGATTATAGCACAATCATAGTCGTGCTATTAGAATTGTGAAGAGTACGGCCGCATCGACTGGGAAATCACGATCAAGTTTTCGTAGTATGGACTTGGTTTTATGTCAGCGCAGAATGGCCAATAAAAATCATCATAAATAATTTACGCATAGAATAACGCATATAAATAACTTAAGCGAACTCTCCGCGTGGTAAGATATAATTCGGAAAAGGAAATAACATTTTAATCTATGTACAAGTACACAGCTCCGTCATATTAAATGGGATCAGTTTCTGCGATCACAAATTTGTACACACAAATTTCCTACGCCGCTTATTTGGTCGTCTATACTATAAATATTTGTTTTAATTCTCTCAGCAATGGCGAGACGTCCGGATTTCTTTCGTAGCAAAATAATTTTTGCGAACCTGTATTGGAGGGTGTATGTGTGTTTGAATGTATGTATGTATGTGTGCGTGCGTGTGTATATGTATATATATATATATGTACTTTCTAGAGAACAATACTACTTTTTCGTATTGTTAATTTCTCTGTTCGAGACTAAGGCGAATGCGTGTGTTATGTTCAAATGTATTATGTATGTGTACTATATGTATGTAGTCGCAGGAAGAAGATAGCAAACTCTATCAATCAAGTAAAGGTCCTATCTCTCGTCTTTGGATTGAAACACGGCGATCTCTACTATTAAAAGTACATCTCCCGTGGTCTATAATTTATCCCGTTGTCCCTATCCTCTCGTGCGTTTGGACGCACGGAATGACGATACGATTAGAATTCGCGCTCAAATAAAACACCGGTTTCGTTCCGCCGCGCGCGGATTCACGCCCTTAACGAACGAGTTATACTACAGTCGCTAAAAAATCACCTTTTCACGTGGTTGACACAATAGTGTTCGTCGGTGACAAATGCGTCGAATTTGTCGTTGTTGCTGTTGCGATCGTCGTCGTCGTCGTCGTCGCCGT
Source organism: Mycetomoellerius zeteki (assembly GCF_001594055.1). NCBI lineage: Eukaryota > Metazoa > Arthropoda > Insecta > Hymenoptera > Formicidae > Mycetomoellerius > Mycetomoellerius zeteki. The sequence goes on from NW_017257632.1 coordinate 3,214,917, forward strand.
CGCCGTCGTCGTTGTCGTCGTCGTCGTCATCGTCATCGTCGTCGTCGTCGTTGTCACCGTCGTGCTTACCACGTTGCTCAGCTGCGCACTCGATTCTGAAGTTCGCACGCTCGAGTCCTTTTCCAAACATGGTCTCTTCGCTTCCTTGTGCTCGCTGGACGAGCTGGACTTCCTCTTGTGCTTCGAGCTCGAAGAGTGGGAGCGACTCGACGTCGCGTGGCTGTCCTTACTGGTGTTACTGCCAGACGACCTCTTCTCTCCGTGCCTGTGAGTGCAGTGATGGTCGCAATGGCATTTCTTTCTCCTCTCTTCGGATTTCTTTTCCACATTTTTCGAGCTCATTCGCTCCGATTTTTCAACGGTAGAGTAACCGTGTGATAGCCCAGGAATGCTCAAAGCATCATCCTTGTTGGCGTCATCGGATGCTTTAGATTCGGATTTTAACTGAGTAGGACTCTGATGGTGATGTCGATCGTGCTTTCTCTCCCGTCTCTCGTGATCCCTTCTCTTCTTATGCCTTCGCTCCCTGCAGTCCTTCTCGTCCCTGCTTCTGCATTTTAATTTCGAGTGAGCCGTACCGTGAGATTCGGACGATTTGGGTGAATTTTCATCACTGCTGCCGTTCCTGCTGTTGCTGTGTCTTTCATTCTCCGTAGACGGAGATGTGGAGGATATTACGGACGAGGAATACGAAGAGACACCGATCGTCGTCGATGTCGTTGCTGAATTCTCGCTGCATGAATTACCGTTAGTTGCAAAGTCGCTAGTCTTCTCATTTTTCGCTCTCTCTTTCGCCTCGTCTTCCGCCATTTCAATCAGCGCCTTAACGGCGTTTTCCGTCGCGCATTCCATTTTCGATGTGAATGCTAACACGGTTTCCATCTCAAGCAAATGGCAGTATCTCTCCAGCTTTACAGTGTCATCTTTGAACCATTGCTCGGCGATCTCAAAGCTTTCCTTGTGAATCTTCTCCAGCACCTCCTTCGAGGCTTCCGAAACTTCGGTACGCAGCGACTGGCATACTTCTTCGACATCAGTCTTCGATTTGTAAATAGCTATCTCCAACGCTCTATCCACAACTTCAGTGGCGTATGTTTTGGCAACAGTTTGTCGCTGCATCAATAATTCTTCGTCGAGAATAATTGGAGAAGAATCTTCAGCCCCAGGTGTGTCTACCGATGGAGACAATTCTGAGCTCAATCGTCTCTTGGTCTCCTTCAAGGAAGACGAACCATCAAACTTGGAAACTATTCTCGTTTCTACTACACCGGTCACACTTTCTTTACTTGATATACTCTTACTGTTAGATCTCTCGTGATGACTACAACGATGATCCAACTTGTGACCATTACTATCATATTTTTTCTTCTTACAAGAGTGACAGTTATCAGAACTGCTACTACTGCTACTATGTGTGTGATGACTACTCGACTTGTCACTGCTGCGACGGCGATCCTTGTGTTTTTTCTCGGACCTCTTCTCGTCCCTCTTATCGCTGCTCTGTTTCTGTTCGCTGGTTTCACTCTTGGATGATTTAGTGCTACCAAATGGATCTGATGATTGGTTGTCGCTACCCTCTTCCTTATCCTTTCGTTTGAGTGACGAGTGGCTGGAGTGATGTCGATTCTTGCGATGCTTTCCATGCTGGTCGGATTTCTTCAGATTCCCCTGATATTCGGCTGCTCTCTCCTTCGCCTTCTCGAGAGAATCAATCGATAGTTTCTGATCTAAACGCTGCCGATTCGTATTCTCCTTCTGTTCGTCGCCAACAGCTTCTAGAGGCTTTTTCTCTTTGATACGATGAGCAGATTCGTTTACTACACGACTGTGTCTGATACTCGTACTGTGTTGCGATTCTGGATAATACTGCTTCAGTCTGATGTGCCAAGCAATACTCGAAACAGCTGAAACTGTCCTGAATTGGTGGATAATGTTGCGTGGTAGAAAATATATGTCATTGTCATAAAGATTTATCTTGGCATAACGGACACCTTGGCGACGCAACTGATTCAGCTTTGCGTCCTCCACCCATTGCACGCACTGCGATATCGGCGGCTCATGCAAGTCCAATTGCAATTTCTCGACAAGTTCGGTGAAGTCGCCCGCGTAAAAAGCCACGACATCCTTTGTGATCCTGTTGTATTGAGACGCTTGGCCACCGTGGACGGCTTTCAGTACGCCAACTGCCGCTGTAGTCATTCTGTCCAATCCATGGCCAACATGATCGGCGTGTGCCTTTGTACGATCTTCGAACATGTATTCTCGAGCCTCGCTGAGCCGTGGTAGATACTGCAAATTCCTCAACTCGTTAATGCCCGTTCTGCGTCGTTTATACGGGCTTTTGTTTATGTCAGCTGTTGGTACTAGCTGTTCGCCTGGTCGGATCCACAAGATAGGACCGTCGTTTGACTCTTGCGGTGTATCCATCTTCACGACGGACAGAGGTCCCCAAGGCATTGTCTAGGATATAATATGATTTCATTAACAAATGTATAATAAATCAGGGTTGTCACAGAAAATGAATTTTAAAATTCTCTGACTTTTCCAAGTTTTCTAGATAAAAATGGGAAATTTCTATGATCAATATAAAATATGTAAAAATTTTAACATAATAAAATATGTAAAAAATTTTAACATTTAAAATCAAGGATTGTAAGAAAGCTAGCTTATATTATTAAAAATGCAAAAGAAGCTTAGTAGCATAATAAAATTTTGGGGGCAAATTCAAGCCAACAAAAAATGAATTAGTATTGGAAAAAAGAATTATGCAGTTATGACGAAAGAGTGATCAAATAAAATTACTGAATAAAATATAAATTTTAATTATTTTTTAAAAATCGTTTGAAGTGCACGAGTTTTGAATGTATTTTACTATAAACATCAGATATGATATTTAAAAAATTATAAAAATTATTTTTGGAATAGAGGGAGCAGTTTAAGGGAATAGCGAGCAAAGTTCAAAATTCCAGTAGTCTCTTTTATATTTTCTTCTGACTTTTCCCAGTTTTCCAGGTCTTTTCCAGGTGGCAAATCTGATAAATATATATATATGGATCTACAATGTACTTACCATTTTTAGAAACGGATTTTCTTCTAATTTTTGTAATAGATCTGGAAAATATCCACCAACTTCTTCGTGAACAGTACCCACTAGACTTATTTGATGCAACGGTCCGTATCTAATAGTACCGTTACTATAAGCTTTACAAACTTGATCTTTATATTGAGCCATTGTGGTTGTTTCTATATCACTGTTTCTACCTAACACCCCGTTTTTTACAGTCAACGTGGAATAATTATTCGCCATATAGTCCAGAAGATCAGGTAGGTATGCAGCTGCATTATGTACTATACCCATAACATGATGAGCATTTCCATTCTCGTCTTCACCGAAAACCACCTAAGAAATATAAACAGACTTTATATATTAAGAATTAACTGTGCGCACAAAACTAAAAAAAAGTTTTGATTAAAGTCATATAAAGCTCCAATTTATCATTTTATTACAACATTAAATCGTATTTACGTACTTTGAAATACTCTTGTGCCAATTCTTGCATTTGCTCATTTGTTAAAGTACCAATTTCATCCTGAAACATATGGACAACTGTTGCACCACCATTAGGATACGTTTCTATATGGATGAATTTTTTGTACTTTAGGCCTTCCAGTAATTCCTTTTTCGTCACCGGATTGTTTAGCATCTTATAGTTTTTTGTTTGTAGGTTTAACCTTAAGTTTTCATTGACTGATTTCGAGAAAGGGAGAACCTTGCTGCTCAATGAAGACAAAACATGACGATCCCGTTTGCATTGTACACCAATGCTTGCTCGTTTAATTCCTTTGCGTTTGTGACATCGTGAACAATATCGTCTGTCTTCTTTCGAGCGTTTCTCTCTTGAAGACGAATGCAAACTGGAAGATGGATTAGCAATGGAATCTGTGGATTTGTCGTGAAATTCTATTGCCAATTTCTTTCTATTCGATTCTATCTCTGAAAAATTATCTTTTGTCCATTCGGATTTAATTTGAAAAGTTTCCTGCAAATCTGCAAATTCTTTCTTAATCTCAATAGGCTCTGCTGTCAGTTCTTTGTTTGTAACATCTTCTCCGGCAACCTCTCGCTCCTCGCTCAATTCTGTTTTTATAACTTGTGAATCATTTGTTTTCTTCGGCGACGAACAAAATAAATTATCAGCTATTTTATCCATACACGTGACCGCGTTCTTTTCAGTATTCTCTTCGTTATATTTTGCTGTGTCCATAATAACTGTAGAATTCGCTGACATCATACTAATGGGAAATGTTGTATCTTGACTGTGAGGATGAGGACTGACAGAAACTCTCGGAGGATAGTCTGGACTCCTCGGACTACTAATCACTTCGCCATTACTTTGTGGACTTTCTCCCAACTGTGGGGTGTTACTGGAGAAATTTACACATCCTTCTAATTTTGTTTTCGTGGATAATATGTGCATGTCTCCAGATAACATTGTGTCGTTGTTACATGTGGAATCGGTCTAAACAAAAAAAAAGTTAATTAGATAACGATTGCCTTGATTGCATCATTTATATAATATAATTAAACGTAAGAATTGTACTGTCAATGATATGTCAGTATAGAATGCATAATACAAAAAATATCTTACAAAAATTGTATGATACATACATGTGTAATATGTTCTGGATCCTTGGAAGTTTTTACTACATCATTGTTGCAATGATCTGGACTTCCTGCATCATACATATATCATTTTATTTAATAATTGTAATAAATAATATAGTCCTTGATTTTACATTAAGTTGAAAGTGAAAAGTTTTGAGTAAAGGAGTACGAGATAAATAATGATCTGTTTTAAGAACCTAATTTTCAATTTAAAAAAATATTATTTCTCTTTTTACGAGAACTATCATTACAGATTCTATTCTCGTTATTGCATTAATAACAAAAATTAGCATTTTTTTCCTTTTATTCTTTAAAAGTTGATAAAAACATACACAAATATATGGTAGTATTTCAGCCAAATGCAATAATAATTATTATTATAAAAATAATTCTAATCTATTTAATTTGTTCTTATATTAATTCTGTAGAGAAGAAATAAAATACTTTCTCTTATAGCATAAAGCTTGCGGGACACGATGCTTGTTTTCCTGCTGGATCAGAATCTTGCCATCGTATTGATTACGGTACTGACAGTGTCTGCATCATAGCCAATACGATAGCAAGAATTTATTCTAACTAGCAATCCAGCAAGAAAACAATCATTAACAGATTTTTTATAAACATGTCTCTTAATAATTATTTAGTAATTACTATACATATCAAATCCAGCACAAATTTATTTTCATTGTTACTCAACTACATTTTGTCTGTATTGAATATAATCTATGGATTAGAACATTGGAATGCGAAGCTTTGAAAGTAGCTGTCAGACCACTAGAATAAATACATCCCGGCGTTATAAACGACATAGATATCAAACAGCTACCGCCACTACCGGTCGCTTGAAAATACCTTCCTAGGGCTTCACGCAACAAGGAATAATACGAAAGGAGAAATTACCGTCTGGCTCTCCTGGAAGACGAGCAGTGTCGTCCAGGTCACTATCATGACGAGACATGCTGCGCCTCTGAGAGGACGGTTGGTGCGTTTCGTTGTCAGGCTCGCTGCTCGCAACCAGTTGAGCCACATCACCAGACGAGCTCGCAAGGCCCGTGTTTCTCTGTAACGCGTGCCCTTCCGTGTTCGTGTGATCCGTGTGAAACGGTGACGCTGCAGGGAGACCCGTGGGCGTCCTCGGCGAATTATGCGCGGGATCGCTCGCGCCTTCGTCCGTCTCCTCGACGACGATACGCGCCGCCGTCCTGGATGACGCAACACCCACTGTTTCGCTCCCAACTGACTCGATTGCCCGCTGGCTTGTATTATTTACATCATATCCTACGTTTGACACGATACCCGCACCATCCTCGGATGCCATCTTGGTTCCGTGAGCGACATCCCGGACGCGATGATACTACGCGGACGCCGATTGGCGGTCGCGTTTACCGGCGACGGCGCATGCCGACCGCCATTCGCTCGCGCCGACGCCGTTGAGTGGGGGCCGCGCCAATAGACGGCCCGGTTCTATCAGTATGAGAGGGACATTTTTATCCGCCGGAACGCCGGAATCTTTGGGAGTCTTCGATCTCCAAACCACGTAGTTTTCCGCGAAACTTTTCCATTTTTATCGCCAGCGACGACACGCGAAATTGATGCGTGAAGACTGGAAATATGATACCGGATATCATTTCCCACAATCCTCGTGAAGATTTCCAGCTGTCCTGAGTCAACCAAGATCAACCAAAATCAACACTCGATACTCTGCTTACGATACGTGCTTTTGCGCGGGCGGAACAAGCGAATGAGTCAGTACTTATTACAACACAGACCATTCCAGCAAGATTGTAGTAAACATTGCAGCAATATTGCTGCAAGCTTTTGTATTGTATGGGTACTGATAAAAATTTATAAAAAATTAATTCCTTTTGAATTTGCAATAATTGTGGATTTGTAATCGCGTAACTTTTTAGTAAACTAACTTAATTATGAAAGTCCGACAACCATATCGGCACGCAATTATCATTTCTGAAATTAATTCATTTAAAATGAATTTACAATAGTTCAACATCTTAACGTTCTGACCGTTATGGCGCTTCTTAATTTAAAATTATTATGTTTAACATTAGCGGTCTTTCAATCTTATTATTATAACTTAATTATATTTTCTTGATATTGTATTATCTACGTTTTGAAAATTTAATCTTTCACGGTCTACAAATCCTCAAAATTAAAATTTTAAGAATTCTTGAAATTTCAGTTCTTGGAATTTAATTGATCAGTGTCATCTCTTACTTGAATATATTTCCCCGATGCTTTCGTTGATTCCAATGAATCTAAAATTTTGTCGATAATAAATATTAATGACAAAATTGCGTTATTATCGATAATTGGAATGGCAAAGTATGTCACAACTTTAATCAACGATCGTTGATTATACTTAAAAGTTTCAATCGTGGAAATCTATTGCCAAAATATCAAAGAAATATAACAAATAAGAGATGAATAAGTTAAAATTTAAAAACTATGTTTGCAATTATTACAATTTCAAATATTAAGACATTTACGTATTACAGTCAATAGGAATATAACACGGAATACATAATGCAAAAGACATAAGAAAATGAATCAATCAGATCCTTTGTTTTCTTCCTTTCTATGAAATAAAAAACTATGGTTGATTTTTTTATGCCTTATGCATTGTATATTATGTGCAAATTAGGGTCTGTGCTGCAGCCTTAAGTTACATATTTATATTATACATTTATAGACTTTTAAATAAAGATATTTCGTGAAAAAGAATATTAATATTCGCAAGATCCGTATTTTTATATTATATAACATTATATATGTATATGAATCTTGTTATATTTAAGCTATAATTGTTAAAACATACATTTTACTTACTCGATTCCAAGCTAAAGTATTCATTTATAAAATTTATAAAATAATAGCTTGTGAGATTGAAGAGCAAAATTTACATTGTTTAATAATAATTGTAAAAAAATTATAGCCGTACAGCTATATGACAATAAATTGAGCATGTATTAATTATCATTTTGTTATTGCTCGTTATATTATTAAATCATGTAGCCAGATTTATTTGCAGACGTTCTAATTGTAAATGGGACCTTAAAAGCTGGACTATGCAGTAGAACTTGATCAAACGAATTATTTTAATTTTAGTGTGTCTTAAATTGTCTCAGTTTAATTTTTAGTCTTTGATTTTCAATCTTCATGCAATGATCAATTTAATACAAATTTTATGTGGATTATTCGTCTTTAGGTTTGTTCGCGTCGCATGCTTCAACATGTTCCAATATTGGGTGGTGTTCCAAATTTACTGCCAACACTGAAAATGCGACAGTTTACGTTACGTGCATTATAGATTTTCAGTACAGGCAGTCAATTTTGGAACATAGCCATCCTCCTACCATAGCATTACTTCCTACTCACTCCAACGCACTTGGTAGAGTGAGCAGGAGATATGGTTGGAGTATGTTGGAGCTTGCGACGCGACAAAATGCTGGATTCACACTGCATCCGATTTTCGTCGTACGAC
>NW_017257632.1:3223173-3250757 GCF_001594055.1 Mycetomoellerius zeteki
CTCCGAGTATCTTTTATCCTTGTTCTTCACCGAATGTTGAACAAGGATAAAAGATACTCGGAGTTGATAGAGTCGAGTTTTGGAACGCACCCCAGGATGATTAAAATTCATGAAATACGGACTTAATATTAATAGTTAACGCGGCGGGCTCGCCTATCTAGAGAATTGGCGAATCATGGGTCGCAGTCGGCCGTCGGTTGCGCTAGAGCGCCGGTTGCGCGCGCCGTACACTTTGGGTATTCGGCCGTCGGCGTGACGAGAGCGAAGTGCGAACGCGTACCGCGTACGGCGTACGAGAAATAAACAGAGTGCGGCGTGTAGTAGTGGTGGTGGCGAGAGCGCGCGTTTAACAACCATGTCGTCGTCGAACAAGAAGGCCAAGGAGGAAGATCCAGGCTCGGGCGAGGGGGACGCCCGCGATTACGACGTCGAGATACAGAAGACCCTCGAGGAGATCGACGGCTGTCAGAATCAAATCGATGGCCTGAACGAGAAGGCCAGCGACGAGATCCTCGAGGTCGAGAAGAAGTATAACAAGCTGCGCAAGCCCTACTTCCAGAAGCGTAACGACATCATTAAGAGGATACCCAACTTTTGGGTCACCGCTGTATCCTTTTGACCGACGCCGCGCCCATCGTTCCGCGAGTCGACAACGGGAGATCGGCGCACGGCGTGCGCGACCTTTTGACGTTTCTCGGCGGGGCCGGCGTCCACCGGCGACCGCCGCCATCTTACCTACTTGTGTACGTGCGTGAGCGTCAGTGAGCGTGTGTAACCGCGTAGACGATCACGCATTTTATGATTATGCTTTTTCTATCACTTGCCGAATTAACGTCACACTCTCGGAGGATTTGCGCCGTGCCGTTGTCAGCTCGCGAAAACGCGACGATATGTCAGTCTTTCAATATTTCATGTAAGCAATAAATTAGTAACTCCCAAGTGTATAGAGATCAAATTCTGAATGTTTCTAAATTAGAATTATTTAGCTCCAATTTTGAATCTTTCATGAATTGTTTCGAATTAAAATAGCATTCATTATTGTTATTAACGATTATTATTTATGTAAAAATATTGATTCGTATTAATTCGTATTTTTCCTTATAAGAAGTTCAGTTTGTAAACAACAAAGAAATAGCCGAAATATTAGAAGAAGACGAGGAAGATGCATTGAGATTCTTAAACAAATTAGAAGTTGAAGAATTCGAAGATATCAAATCTGGCTATAGGATTAATTTTTATTTTGATGAGAATCCATATTTTGAAAATGATGTTTTAACTAAGGAATTTCATCTAGGATCTTCTGGTGAGCACGTTTGTTGTCAGCATTCTGCTATTAAATCAATAATATATAGAAAACTATGATTCTGTTATAATTTAAATAAAAAACAATATACAGATATGATATAATTCAATTGAGTGTCATAGTTGCGATGAATCTCCTGCTGTTTTGCAGGAGATCCAGCATCTCAAAGTACATCTATTCGTTGGAAAGATGGTGCGGATTTAACAAAAAAAGCAAAAACCAAAGCACCACTGAAAGGACGTAAGAGGCCACTCAAGCACAGATCATTTTTTGATTGGTTTACGGATCACGGAGATCCAAGCTCAGATGAGATAGCTGAACTTATTAAAGATGATATGTGGCCTAATCCATTGCAGGTAAATACTATTCTCTGAAACTTACAGAGTACTTACTCTTAAAAATTGAAAATTAAGCCACTCTTTTTTAAGACTGGCTCCATTTTCACCTTTTAGAGTGAAACTCCAAAGAATTTAGAGAGAACTTTAAAGATACATTTAAATGTGGATGTGTCAGTGTCAGAAAGTATTAATACTTTATTTATATATACAATACATGTACTATAATACCTCATTCATTACCATTTGATGGGTTCTAGTATTACCTGGCTCCAGATATGGAAGTTGAAAATGGTATTGAGGGCGACGGTGAAGAATGTGAAAGCGAAGAGGAGGATGAAGAGGAAGATGGTGCGGATGAAGGTGATGAAGGAGCAGAAGGAGAAGAGGGAGATGACAGTATAGTGGTAGTCGAGGATGATGTTGATGAAGATGATGATGAGGACGAGGCTGTGAATGATGAAGATGATGGTGTCAATGAAGAGGATGATCTATTGGACGATGAAGGAGATCGTGAAGGTAAGTGTTAAAACTAATGCTTGCGTATTATTGTATGATATGCTTGATGCTATACAGAGGTCATTTTAATTGTTACAGAGGGAGAAGAACCTATATAAAGTTGGAGTTTGGTTTCTGACATCATACAAATGTGAAAAGAAAAAAAGAAAGAAAAATGAATGAAATTTTGTGCACCGAATCAATCAAGAGCAGATAGTTTAGTGGACTGAAAACAATATGCCATATGAATAAATCTCAGGACACATTTTTTTCTGAATATACGAAAATAGAGAAGCAGAATTTAGAAGATCTAGACTCTTTCGATTGAGAACCTGTGTATAAAAATACAGCATTTGTTAAGATATATTGAAAGTGGTTTGAAAGGAAAGAGTCTGGATTAAATTAGATAGGTTCTACCATTGCACTAAATCTGTCTCAAAACATAAGACAAATTCCTCAGTTATATTCATATGGCCTAGTCGTCGTTCCCTTTATAAAATAATGTCCGCTTGGTTCTCAATATCGCGGATTTTATGAATAAGTTAGGATAAAATAGAACGAGGCATTAGATGGAGAGTTCCATTTGTTTTCTTATAAAAATTATTCTTTAGATGACTTCCAGAACGAGGTGTCTTAAATAGAATTTTTGAGAGTGACGACTATACTTTCCGCACATGAAATACACGGACTTTTACACCATTGTCTTATTACTTTTGAATAAAACACGTAGAATAAAGATTTTATTCTTTGCTACGATTTGAATATTTTTTTTACAATCACACATATTGTCTATTACTACTCTGGAAACTGTAGTGATAAAAAATTTTTAATGTCTCTTGGTGATTGTTACTAACTTATTTAATTTATATCACTGCAGACTGTATTTGTATTTTATCTGATGGTTTTTAAATATAATCTTATACTAACAGAGATATAATGAGAAATGTTCGTATCCCGTTTATAAGTTACATATTAAAAATTTATACTATGCATATTACTATGACATAGCTGATAGTATATGATTTTGGCTACATCATCATGTTATAATGTTGCCTCCAATAAACGCATAGATATTGTATATTCATGTATTATTATAGAACTTAATATTTTAGTTTAAATTTTACAAACCGATTATCACATTCTATCGATATAGCGAGATATGTTGCTACACTCAAGAAATGATGTACAATTTTTGATAAAAAATTACAAGGTAAAATTGTGTATTTTATTACTTATGCGGATAAACGAGAATGTGTGCTCTGTATCGAAATCCATTTCGATTAGCATTAATTCTCTGTTGGATTACAATCGTCTAAAGAATTTGAGTTTAGTTTTTAATCATAATATTCATAACTTGTCACACTCAGAAAGATATACTTTCATCTTATCACACCTCGTTCACGTTCTTCCACACCCCGTATCACGATTTACTCATATGAAGTAAATGTTTCGCGAATATTTCTTACATTTGATACATTATGTACTTCTAACGATAATTTCACTTTACGAGATTCTTGTATTATATGGCAAAGGTGAAATCAATATACAAAATTATGACGATCATCACTATTACGTCTTTTATGGTCGGCATTAATAGAGAAGAAATAAGACAAGTTCTCGGTTACACATTCGCATCAGTAAACAGAATCTCGTTAGTTACTCTACATTCGAAGCCTAGAATGAAACAAGTAATTACTATACTCTCGAATAGGAAGCGCTCGTAGTCGATTTAATAAGATAAGCTGTAATTGTCTAATTTTAGAATAAAGTACAACAGCGATATTTTTAAATTAAGGCTATATATATTCTCGTGTTGTTTTCAGATACGGTTCTGTCAGTATTTATTAGATTAATACGTGTTACCGCTAACATGTGTGAAAAAAGGAAATATTGTCAAAATTATAGAAATGATAAGACCAATAAGATTCGTATTTTATCATTAGACACTTGTGTGTTTATATATTACATTTATTGATACCTATTGATTCGATTCGTTATGTCTTATGTGAGAAAGGATATTATAATTATCTGGCTCCTTTGGAAAGCGGCGAGTTGTAATAAATTTTTTAGTATTGCATTGCATTCTTTCACGGAGATACTGTGCGAAACTCCTTTTTTTATCGCATGAGGAATAAATATGTCAGCGAAGATGAAACGCGAGGACACGAGAATCAAGTGTAAACCTTCCCATCAAACGATGTGTCCGTGTTACGCAATGACGTAACAGATCAATCGAATAAAATTGCCAGTTTGAGATACAAAGTTTGAGTTTTTATATTGTCCATTAGTCTCGTCGATACACGTGCACGATATCGCTATTATCGAACAATATTTAATTATATTGTCGCAGTGTAATTCGCAGTGATAATTAGATAGTTAAACAGCTCTTCGGGATAATTTTTTAATGTCATAAAAGTTTCAAAGATCAGTAGCTTGCAAAACTAGCAAGGAGAGAACACAATGCATTGTGTTCACGGATTTTAATCTTCAGTATGATGAATCTACATCAAAAATAAATTGTGCCGTGTCTGAGCGTTTTGTTGAATGGGTCTTGTATATATATTTAGTATTTTTCTAACGTATGATAAGACCCTGTACTAATTATATGGAATCTTTGGATCTCGATGTAATGAATTAATTTACATATATAATGTAGCTTATAGCGAATGAAAGATATCGTAAACGCAAAGCTCAATAATGGATAGTTTTTAGTTACGCTGTATCAAAGGTATAAAACTTATGCTCATGCATCTTTGATACACCACAGCTCAGAAATTATCCATTACTAAACTTTGCATCTATGATATGTTTTATTCGTTAAACATAAACTACATTATAAATGAAAATTATAGATATTAACTCATTAATCGAGATTTAATTTTCCATATAATTAATCCTCCGTGGTCCAACTGAAGCTTTGAAGACCCAGGTAAATTTTCAAATTTGAATTTATTCTACCTTAAATTTAGACACGTACAAAAAAGTGAAAAATATTTCGGGTCATATCATTGTAAAATCGTATTTTTTAGTTTGAAAGTTAGAAGAGTACCAGGATCTTCCCAAATTTTTTAGAGCCCAAAAATATTTTGAAAGATACAATAAGAGTGACCCGGTTGGATTAGAAAAACAGTGAAAACGTTGGATGACGAAGGATTAATGCATACATTAAAAATACTATTTGCAAGGTCCATTCAACAAAAATATTCGAATGGCACGATTTATTTTCAATGTAGATTCATTATGCTAAAAGAGATCAAAATCCTGAAGAACCTATCGTGTCCTCTTCTTATAAAATTTTTTAATGCTTTGTTTTTCGAGATTATCATCGTTAAATTCGTGGGAGTCACGATCATGGCTGTCATCGGTCGAAACACGGAACAGGAAGCGACCGACCAAATAAACTTATCCCCTATGAAGCGCGTTAACCGCATCTCCTTTTTTTCCTTTCTCAGCGGATTGTCAAATTCTTCGCTTTTTTTACATAGACACGCGTGATCACACAGCGTCGTCGCTCGTTCGCTCTATTACGAGCAGACCGAGCACATGCAGACCGCGGCAAAAAAGCACCACTTTAGACCCAAAGATGTGGCTTTGTAAGACGCTGACGGCGAACCTCGAGGATGATGCGTGTGTTACTGACGGCTTCTGAATTACGCGAGATTTTTTTCATAATGCGCGACTCTGTGACCCCAGGGTGTTACATACGTGTCACAGTCAGCATCAATATCGTTTATTGCTACGATCACGATAGCGGGCGATACTCTGCAACGGAGAATTTAGAAGATCAAATTTATAAGTCAATATGTCTTGGAAATAAAATCGCTAACGTTAAATAGCTATATAATGCATAATTTTTTTAAGCTTTTCTCCTGATAAATCCTTAATTCTAACGGCGTAAAAATTTTATAAAATTTCTCGATATCTGAAGAGAACGGAGTTAGGAAAAATCTCATTACAGATTTCTCGTTAATAGCATACAAGTAATGACCCTTTTCATAAATAACAATTTGTACACATTATAAATTTTCCCTGGTTGAGATTTGGAGGCAACTGGCGCCTGATGGATGGTACGAAATTTCGCGCTACAAGGGGGCCACTGTTGAACGAGTCTCCGCAAAAAAAGCTGCTTTGTGCCGCGGCCTGGAGGAGCAGAAGCTGCGGAAGAAGTCACGAGGATGGTAAAGAACTCGAAGAATAAGCCGTGAAGCTGCCTTATACTCATTGACGGATTCAGAAATTTGTCAAGGAGCGGGCCATTTTGACGGTGCCGCAAGCAATATTTTTTTTAAAGGTCAAATATGAAAAAGACAATGTTAAATTATTATTTAAATTATTACACTAAAAAAATGTTATATTAAATGTATAATTCGTAAAACACTTTATTTAAAATTATATTAACACAAAAAATATAACAGAATCTATGATTTTTATATCTAAGAGATTCTTAAATTAAAAGTATTTTGAAATATTAAAATATATTTAAAAAATATATAACTTTGATGAAAATATTTTTAAAAAAGGAGTCTCCTCAAGGGGAGTTATGGCTCTCTGTGCTTGTGCTTGAGTTTGCTTATCCAAGGAATAATGCCACATTGATTGAATCATTAAAAAAATGGCATAAATTCGATCAATAATCGGTCAATATGACCATCAAATTGACATTATTTTAACTGTCTTGTTCTTCTTGGATATAAAAGTTTAAACGAACATATATCTATTTATCGAGAAATGATTGTGACAAAGACAAAATATAATTTAAAGTACATAAGATTGATTGTTAATATTTTTTTAGCAATAATTACACTCGAAATTGTATTTATTTGTAATAAAGTTTTTAATTGATATTTGGAGCTTCGTGATGATTTCTATCAAGTCGCAAATGATATGCCGACGATTTTGAAGATTATCGCGCTGGTTTGCCTCCGTTTCTGCTCGAATCGCGTTATTAATCAACACACGGAGTCTGCGAGCGTATCACGCGTATTCTCGTATCTAATGAGACAGTGAGAAAAAGAGAGAGTGAGAGGAAAGGACGGTAGACTTGTCGTACTACGCAACAGTGTGTTGCGAGTAGAAGGAGGGAGGTTGAGGACAAAGGGTAGAAAGAGAGGCCTGGGACCTGCGAGGGAGATGTATAAAGGTGCAGATGACAAAACCGAAGTGCCGGCGTACCAAATGCTTCAATGCAAGCTGAGCGCTCATTCGAGGCGCATCCGGACGAAACTTCCTCGGGACGGTTACTCACACGTTTTTCTCAAAGAGATTGAAAAAGAAAAGTGATAAAAAAGAATCAAGAGATCGAATTTACGATTTCCTCGCGAAAAAAAGAAAATTTTCAATCGCATTATTCGATCGCGAAAAGTCGCGTGAGCATAATAATCACGGAATACGATCGATGAAGGAAAATGGCACATTACGTCGATCTCGCTGCGTCCTTTATTATCCTTCTCCTGATGGCCCACCTGGAGCAGCTGGTCCTGCACAAACGAGGTACCGTTTGTAATCCAAATAATGATTGAATTCCCGATTTAAATCGTTAAAATTGATTCCCCCAAAATTATTCTAAACTATTAAACAAATTCTCGCGGTTGGTGGTTGATTACAGCATGAAAATCTTGCGCAAGATATCAGAAATATGTAACTAGTTTCTAGCTTATTTAATTTTCATTTTCCCTATATATATTTCTTATTTTTTTCATGTAGAGAAAAATTTTTATATAAAAATCGTGTGACTTTGATACACGTTGAATTGAAATGAACTCCAAATTGTGTAGACAAAGCGTTATTATGAATGTCTTAGAAAAAACTTAAAATTTTTTTTTATTTAATTATGTACTGTTTTTTCGGTATGAAATTATCGAATCGCTTATATTTGCGATAGACTAAATTTTATTTCATCACGACGATATTCATTGTGTGTACCGACGTTAAGCAAATCATCCTATTAGTTAGTTCTCCATTGACCTAGGCTTATTTGCGCACGCAGAATACTATGAGTTGCGTTCGGTATTTCGAAACTTCGAAGCAGTTCCACGAAGTGAAGCTCAATCATCAATATTCTAAAGATATCAATAATTGTATTTAAGTGGGCGACATGGGCGCAGGCAAAATTTTTCTTTAAAAGAGAATATTATATACATTTTATACATACAAACATGTACCACATAAAACATTTTATCACTTTGTGTGTAAAATTTTCTTTTTTCCCGTTGTGAAAAATTTGTACGTAATCTTTTGTGTTTGATATTTGTCGTAAAATTCAACATTAACTTTAAATTGTACTACAATGTCAAAAAGAAAACGCTCCCGACGTCCATGGTGGTTTCGTGCACACGACGCGTCGATTGATATAAATTAATTTTCGCATTATATGTAGATCGGACGCATTGAGGAACAATTGAGATCGCGAAAGCGCTATTGGAGAATCTCTAAGCTCTTCGCAGAAACTGTTTGCGAGCTAGATTGATATATATTTTGCAGATAAAATTCACGACTCGCATCTATCAGTGGGAAAACATACGATGTCTAAGAGAAACTAGGTTTTGACGCTTTTCGCTCTTATCAATGTGCAAAGCATATTTTTTCCAACGCGTTTCTCTTATAGATCCATAAATTTCTTTATAACTTTTTTATGATAGAATCGTGAAAAAATGATTCTAATTATTCTGTCGGCGTTTTCGTGTCCCCTGTTAGAATTTCGTAATAACGCAAATGAAAGATTTACATAATTTTTAAGCAATTGATGAAAAAATTGAGAAAGTGATAAGTCCGACAAAAATCAAACAGAGCTTTTGACCTAGATGCTCTTGTCGTCTCGTTCTTTTCAAGTTAATTTACGACATGCACAAAGATATAAATGTAAGATATTTAAAAGTTGTTTCAACACGGAGAAAAATGGTCTTACAAATCTAGTAAAAATATTTTAACTATTTTTGCCGAATTTATGATAAACCAAAATTTATTATTTACCTGAAAGTAAAAATATTAGAAGTAAAAAGTATATTATAATTATAATAAATCCATTCAAGCGATTGTCTTCAGTAAAGTAAATCATACTATTCTTAAGATCGTAAGCACAAATAACTTTCAAGACTTTATAAACATGTATTTTTTACCGCACAGTAAATTTTGTTCAACGCTATAAGGCAAAAAATATCGATAAAATAACTTCTATTAAGATGCATGGTGATTTATAGATTAAGAAATAGTAACAAATCGTAGTAGCATAAAATTTGCTTTGTGAAATGTAATAGCTAGATGATGATCGCTCATTTTCCAGAAAAATTAAGTAAATTTACATAAGTAGGTGTCCTTTCCTATATGGATCTACTAATTCTATAAAATTTACTAAAAGCACAGTATTACTTTACATTTTTCTTCATGAAAAAACATGGATAAACACGAGTGTTTATTTATTTTTTATTTACTTTACAAAGAATTCAAATTTCTATATATTTTATTCGAATTAACTTCTAGATGTATTATCATTAAATTAATTATCATATTTTCATGCTCTTCAAACGCGACTCGCTTATTTTTTATCGCACGAAATAGCGCTCGTTGTCGAGGGAAGAATGGAGGCTCAGTTCGAGAAATGCTGCGGCCTTGGCTCTTCTTGGGCTCAGGAGAGTCTTAGGTGTGAGAAGTTCACTGGGCCTGTGACCGGAGTGCCGAGGGTGGAGCAGGGTCTTTGCCTGGAGGCTGTAGATATCTGTTGCGTTCGGGCCTATCACGAACTGCAATGCGAAAAAGGAAAAGCCGACGCACGCAAAGGTCTGGCCTGCGTGACAAGCACAGCATCACAAAGATCTCCAAAGACTTTCAGCCGCGGTGATTACCATCGCGACTGTTGCGAGGGCTGCAAGCTAGGTACTTTTATTCAGTTTATTGGTGCTTTCCAAGTAAGCGACACAGTGTAACACAGTGATCATATCATCTTTGTTTAATATTGGCAAACAACAAAGATGTGATGATTCACTATGTCATCTGTGTTTCTTGTTTATTGGGTTGCTGGAAAGCACTCTATATATCTTGCAAATTACGTCAAGAATACTTAATGTATCAATAAAAACTTCTACTTCAACGAAACTCGGACAAACTCGTTCGTATCGATTATCCCTGACGAGCGTCTTATCAATGTATTATCAGGTATCCTCGCGGGGTCTATGGGTCAAGGATGCTCCTTCAAAAGCTTTTCGTTTGGCATTCCTTGGGATCCCGCGTTCTTGGAATGCTGTCGCGAAGCGTCGCCGAGCTCCACGACGGATCTTACGAGTGAATTGTCAAGCGAGAGTTCAACCGAAACTGATCTAGATTTATCGTCGTTTTCGCCAACGTCCTCGTATTCGCCGTCGTCATCGTCGTCGTCGTCACCATCATCATCGCTATCATCGTCATCAACGTCATCGTCGCCATCGTCATTACCGTCGTCGTCTTCGCCATCGTCATTGCCGTCGTCGTCGTCTTCGCCTTCTTCATCTACATCATCTTTATCCACATCATCTTTATCCACATCACCGGATGAGCCTTCCTCTTCATCATCAGATTCCACACCATACTCGATTCCAACTCCAGGTAACGTACAATTTGCACAAAAATGCTTCATTTATTACATGGAATATGTCCCTTGATTATTGATTATTACAAACAATAAAATTTATAAACACAAGTTAAAATATATACTTTCTAAAACTTTTAGAGTGAATCTTACTCTGAAGAGTGAAAATTGAGATACTCTTTTTCAAAACTGGTTCAATTTTCATTTTTTAGAATGAGATTCTACTCCAAAGAATTTAGAGAATATCTTTAAAAAACATTCATACTGTAAAAAAACACTTTGCGTTGTCTTTCTGAAGCGCATAGCACGTCCTCAAGAAAATTGGTGTGATTTTTCTCTTCTTTATTTAGCTTATATACAAATACTTTAAATCCCAACGATTTCAATTCCTAACGTTCCGATTCACAGAGTTGGATGATATCTGTCAACTCATGAAAGGCATACTTTGCTCTGACATTTGCGTACCGACGCCGGGCTCGTATCGCTGTGAATGCCGCGACGGTTTTACTTTGTTGGAGGACGGAAAAACTTGTAGGCAGGATCAACCAATCGACAGGTACAATAATATAGATTTTAACGTAGATCTTTTTATTGCATAGGAAAGTGTATTCGTGACACGAATACACTTTCCTATCCGATCGACATTCGGATTAATTATTGCGACGATATCGCAAATATTGCGAAACAATGAGTCAGTTTTATCATTTGCATTTCAGTCTGTGAAGCGTAGTTATTGTTAATAATGCAAATGTAAAAAAATGTAATCAAATCTCCACTTTTAGATGCAAACCAACTCACCCCTGCGAACATCGGTGCACCGACAACGGAGTGGCTGTCGTATGCAGCTGTAATCCAGGATACGATTTGGCCAACGACGCACGTTCGTGTATCCCGAGATCACCTAGGAAAAAGATGCCGGACGAGGACGAGGATAACGAATCACCGTTATGTCCGTCGGGCTATCGTTATAACGCCACCAATCAAGTGTGCGACGGTATGTATAATTTAAAAAAATGTAGCGTTCTCTCATACAGGTAAGGGAATAACATTTATATATATATATATATAACAGTTAATTAATTAATAAAAGTTATATCTATTAACGCGCGCGCGACAATAAAAGCAAACAGGGTTGGAAACGTTACTTTATAAAAATAATATTTGTTATCATTATCATTACTTTTTATAAAAAGTAACTTGTAATCGCATTATCTTTATTTAAGAAGTAATGATTCGCTTTTTTATAATGATAAAGTAAGACATTAGATTTTAAAATCGCATCATTTAATAATTAATATTAAATGTAACAATTATTATTAAAAATTAAAATTCTAACTAGTTTCTATGTAACAAACTTTTCTTTATATTGAACTTATTTTAATATATCTTCTATATAATTCTTACAATATTAATATTTTTATTCTTTAAAACATATTTATTAAAAATTTATGTTGTAATGTAATTTACAGACATAAATGTTATTAAAAAAAAATTAATTAAATATTATTTTTAAACATTAATATTTTTATTAAGAATGCATTCTAATATTTACTGTCAGTACAGAAATATTTCATTTAAATAAAAATATGTTTTAAATTTTTATTTAAATGAAATATTTCTATCGAATCATAAAATAATACTATCTATTGAATAAAGGTAACAGAGAACTAAAATAATGATTAAAAATTCGTTACGGGAGGGGGAGTTCCAAATAAAAAAAAATAATGATGGTCATCAGAAAAAAAGTAATGATAACGGCGTTACAAATTTACTTCCCAATCCTGCTAAAGCACATTCTCGTTACTTAATATAATTCTAACGTACTCGCTCATGTTTCATCTCGTGTACTGCAATATCGTGATTGTATCGCCATGTTGGTTGCAGCATTGTTATGTCTGCCTCGTATCTCGCTTACGTGAATTGCGATCAAGTTTGTATCTTTTTTTTATTATTCTGCGAGATTGATTTTTGTTCAATTCGCTACGCTGCTTGTTTCTGCGATCGTGCGTTCGATTTTCGCATGTGATCGTCACTTTTCGCTGATCCATCAATCAGACGTGGATGAGTGTCTGGAGCGCAATGTGTGTCCCGGTGGAGGATGCCAGAACACCATAGGATCGTATATTTGCATCAGGGAGAAATCCGCTAAGAATGCACTCTACGAAGCTTGCCCTCCGGGTTACAAGTGGCATCCATTGACAGGTGATTGCGCAGGTAAGAAGAAGCGCGTTTTTAAAGTTTTCAAAGTATTTTAAATAATCAAAGTCCACGCTTTGATTATTGTAAATCAAAATTATTATTATTATTATTATATGTTTATTTTTCAGATATTGATGAGTGTACCGTCTTATCAGCTGCCTGCACAACGGATAAACCATTTTGCGTGAATACACCAGGTAGTTACACGTGTTTGGAAATGACCGGCGTGAAATCCTGTCCTGCGGGATTCAAGTTTGACAAATCGTTGCAGTTATGCAAAGGTAATATTGTTAATATTTATATTTATTTGATTTACCCAAGGAACACACCGAGTCAAGAGAAAAATGATAATTTTTTATTACAAAATTTGACTTTATTGACGTTAAGAATTAAAATCGAGTCATTTAAATTTTTTGTTGACTTTTGTGTGTTCCTTGGATATTATCAAATTAACCCTTAGTACACACGATGATTTTCTGGTCCTTACTACACATGGGTTGTTCGTATCCCGGATTAACTTTCATCACTTTTACAAATATACAAAAATTATTAAGAAATTTTTATATATATTTTAATCTTTACAACGTATTTAGATTAAGTTGTGTATTTAAAAAAAATATATATAAATGTTATGATTAATTACTTTGTTTCTAGTATTTGAAAAAAAAGAAACGCGCAGAATACGAATTGTATGACCCAATTGCATGTACAAGGATTAATTCATGTGTATGATAAAATGATGAATTTTCTACGGGAAATCTTGCCTCTTTTACGTATTCCTCTCTGTTTATTTGTTAATCAGATGTGGACGAGTGCGCGGAAGATATTCACAGCTGTGTAGCAGATGTCGAGCAATGTCGAAACACCGAGGGTGCTTACGAATGCGATGTAAAATGCGGGAAAGGATTCACGTACAATAAAAAAATCGGTCTGGGGGTTTGCGTCGGTGAGTTTTCGGCCTTCATCTCGAAAATTTTTAGATCTTTAATTGTTATGATGCACATAATAATGGCATGACCATCGCTTCTCGATAAGTAAATTTTTATTACGTTTTAAACTTAAATTTCCGATCTTTCTACCAGATAAATGTATGCATGCATTGCATCTCTTGATAGCAATTTTTTTTCATTTTAAAAGATCGATCGAATGATTGTGGAAAACGTTGTGAATTACCTTGGGTATGTATTTGAGCTCGCATCCACAATATTTTGCATGCAACGCTTCATCCCTGTATTTTTCATGCAGTGAGTAATAAATTTACTTTTTAAGTGATTGCGTTTTTTGACAATTCATATATGTATATGCAATGATTAATTAATATAAAATAAAAATTATATAAGTGTATTGCTGAATTAACTCTCTGGAGCTGAAAGTGGATCTATTGAACCCATTTAATTATAAATCTCTTTGCCAAAAATATCAAATAATTTAATTTTATGTTATATCTAAAAATTCGGATTTTTGTTATCACCCTGAAAAAAATTTACTAAATCTTAATATATTTCTTTGAATAGTACTAAGTAAACATTTACTTACAGTAAATAAATATTTACTTAATAAAAAAATGATAGTTAAATCAAATTAATGGTTTCTGTATCAAATAAATATATGTTTAAATTTAGTAAACATTCACTTATAGCTATTCAAAGAAATATTAAAATTTATTTTTTTCTGGTGGAAAATATATATAATATTTATTTTTTATTTCATTTTGATTTCTTGAAATTAATTAATGTCTTTTAATTAACAAAAATTAAATAGGTTTTATAGAACTAGCATCAGTATTAGAGATTTTGGCGTCAACTCCGAAGGGTTAACAGTGTCGAGATTTTAAAGATTGAAACTTATAAAAGTCATACAGCACATTTTCAATATTATACCTTCGTCGATTTCTCTCTACAAAAGTAAATAAATTATAATCTATGATTATATCATATGTATTTTCTTTTAGACGTAGACGAATGTATCGAGTCAAGCAATCCTTGCCCCGATCCCGACTCGATATGTGTTAACACGGAGGGTGCGTACGAGTGTACAAAGACATCATCGAGTCCTTTTTCGCATATTCTAAACGACTATAATCCGTCCGATCATCAAAAGAGTATGCAATCGAATTCACGTATGACTTGTTCCGCGGGATACAAACCCTCTAATGATCCTGGAATAACGAGGTGCATCGACGTCGACGAGTGCAACGAACAAGAGTTTGACGAGCGTTGTGTTAATGAAATTGGTAGTTACAGGTACGATATTCTGTGACAGTTCAATGATATATATTCAAAGGAAGATTTTAACAATATACTTTATTGAAAAAAATAGATGCCTACCGGTTGAAAACAATAAGGGTACATCTACCACGGAAGAAACCAACGACAATCAACGCGATGATCGATTTAGTCGGGGATACAAATTAGAGGGAACAAACATTTCGTCGGTTATGAACGAAATCGAGGATTGCGGCGACGGTTACTTTTTCGATGGAAAATCTAACCGCTGCATCGGTAATTATTTCTTATTTTTACACCAAATAATCTAGGTTTGTTTTGTACGGAAATTTTGATAATTTATGTATCGTAGATGTTGACGAATGTGCCAATGGAATAGCGATTTGCGGTATAAACGAGCGTTGCGTGAACACGGAAGGTGATTACCGATGTTCTCCAACTTGTCCACCTGGTTTTCGGCTGCGTAACATTTCTCGACCTGTGAACGAGGTCAAAGAACATTGCGAAGATATTAACGAATGCTTGCTAGGTTTACACATCTGCAATAGCTTGACTCAATATTGTATTAATACAAACGGTTCCTATGTTTGCGGAACGCGAACTACTACCCGAATCGAGACGACGACTAGCAGCACGACAACAAGAAGACCGTTCGTTTCGCGCTACAATAAAGTACAGGTGCCTAGAAGTAATTTTGTGAGTTACTGATTACATCAATCTTAAGAAAATATGCATATTGATCACGGAGAAAAATGTAAAGTAATATACGCTAAAATTCTAGTAAATTTTATGAAATTGGCAGGTCCATATAAGGACAGACGCCCACTTATGTAAAGTTTATTTTACTTTTCTGCTAAATGGGCAATCGTCGTATAACCATACTATAAGGTACTTTTTGTATTTTGTAAAGTAAATCTATAAATTATCATACACTCAATAAAATTACTTTAGCGATAAGTATTTTTTAGCGTTGACAATTTTACTCTACTGTGCGGTAAAGAAACAAGTATATGTAAAGCCTTGAGAGTTGCTTACAATCTTGAAAATAATATGATTTACTTTATTATGAGGTAACAATTACTCGATGGATCTATAAATAAGGTAAAAAGTACATTACAATTGTAAAGTACTTTTCCTTACATCTCCGATATTTTTACTTTCAGGGAAAAATAGCCAAGATATTTTACTAATCTTGTAAGGTAAAAATTACTCAACAATTTCTCCGTGATTATTCGTAAAAATTGTTATTTTAATTCAACTCGTGTTATATAATATTCCAGGGTACGGATCGTTACTGGTCCACCGAACCCTGTAGACTGGGATACAAGAGAGACGCAAATACAGGCTACTGCGTGGACGTAGACGAGTGCATGGTCGGTCCCGGATGTAGGGATCATGAGAGATGCATGAATACTCCAGGAGGCTATGACTGTTCGCCCCTTTGCAGTATGGGCTGGTACTTTAGCACGACAACGAAGAACTGTCAAGATGTAGACGAGTGTTTGTTAGGAGGGCATGATTGTCCTCAGAGTACGCATAGGTATGCATCTTCAATTAGATCTTCAATCGCTGTGTACTTTTTTCTGTAGTATTTAATTATCTAACGGTTGGCGTATTTTTTTTACATTATTTTCTGACGATTAATACTCGAATTTACAAAAATCCGGAAATGTTGATCCGCAGATGCGTCAACACTAACGGGTCCTTTGTTTGCGAGTTAATACCGCCCTGCAGTCGCGGCTTTAGACGAACCTTCAACGGCACCTGTCTTGATATCAACGAGTGCTCCGAGAACCTGCATAACTGTCGGCTTAACTTGCATCAGTACTGCGTAAATAAAGAAGGTGGCTTCGAGTGTTTGACCAGACTGCCTTCTTGCCCATCTGGATATGAGTATTCTTTGGGTGCTCGACGATGCGAGGACATCGATGAGTGTCTAACCGGGCAGTACAGCTGTGACGCGAGATTTTCCGAGAGATGCGTCAACCTGCCGGGTACCTACAGGTGCGCGAAACTTTTTTCTATTACAAAATCTGTTAAATGTTCTACCTGGAATTATGTATTAGGTCAATATAATGAAATAGGAATTAAAAAATATTCAATGATATATATCTTGCAGATGCGAGAGACCTCCTCCTCCTCGTCAACGTCAAAGGCCAGCTTGTCCTTCCGGCTATCGGTATCACCCTAGTTTACGCAGGTGTACAGGTACATATAACATTAGTTTACAAAGGAATGTATTTTTTAATTACTTTAAATTAGATGAGGTATTTATAGATTTTTGGATGTTGAAATCGATGCCATAAGTTAAATTTCATTAGTACGTTTCTGAAATAATTAATATGCAAAAAATGATTTTTTTTTGCATTACTTGACATTTTTTGTTGTAAAAAAGTTTAATGTTATCTTGAAATTCTGATCAGAAATCATGAATGTATTGTTCATTCTCTATAAAATGTATCTTTTTAAATTTTAATATTGTTGTGAAGGATTCAAATACAGAATTTTTATAAGAAAAATCTTGTATTTAAATCCTTCATAACACTGAAAAATAAGATATTGAGATAAAAAAAAAATGCATTATTTCATAGGAAATGAACAATACATTCAAGACTATTAATCGGAATTTTAATTTTAATGAGTTGCTTTTATAAATTGTAGAAATGTTAAATATTTGTATTTTTGACTGTTTCATATTTTTTTTCTCTTCTATTTTTTTTAAATTACATCTAATTCTATTCTTTTTAATTCGCAGCATAAACTAAATGTTATATTCTTTTTAATGTATAGCATAAACTGTATTAACAACGATTTCAGATATTTTTCGTATTTTCAGAACTCATCAAAACGATATAGAACTTATCAAGGTCAGATTGAATTATTGACTTATGTTCGATAAGTTCTTCGCGAATGCATGGGTAAATTATATTATTCCTATCGCCTTTCGGCACACGCACGATTAATCACAAATGTCATTTACGATTGTCTGCATCGCAAATTGATACGCAGTTCTTATTTTATCGAAATATGTTCGTGTTTTATGTCGTCCTACATTATTTCGCTTTCAACAATGCTTTTATCAAAGGTATAATTTTGGAAGCTTAAATGTCAGGGTATGTTTTGCAAGAAAATAATAATGCTTTCCTTCTTAATCATATACTGTCTTAATACTTTAATTTAAAAAAAACCGACTACTCTTTAATTCAAAATAAAAAATATTTACGAGTTTTGCCATGCGAAATACTTTGTTTGAAATTATAGACATTGACGAGTGTGCGGAAAAATTGGACACATGCGGGGACAAGCTCTGCTACAATCAACCAGGTGGTTACAGCTGTTCGATGCCGCCTGTTCCAATGACCAGAAAACCGACCACCACACCGATGCCGGCTCCGATGAATGAGAAGTGTATACGCGGCACCAGATTCGTGAGGAATCGCGGCTGCGTCGACGTCAACGAATGCAGAGAGCTGGAGGATGCTTGCAGCAGCAACGAGGAGTGCGTCAACACCGTAGGCAGCTATACGTGCACCTGCAAGACCGGTTTCAGGCGTGATAATTTCACGCAGGCCTGCGTCGATATCAACGAGTGTCAGTTGCAGGTAACGACAGGATAACGATGACGAGACTCTCCAACATTCGCGTAATGCTTATATCACGCGGGATCTGACATTTATGGCGTTAATTTAGAAAAAAAAAATACAAAAATATTGTGACATCTCGTGCATCGAGCCGAGGAAGATTAAAGTTGCAATCCGACTTACTCTCACAACGTTCTTGAAATCATTTCATCCTTGCTGTTTATCAAACAAAAAAGAATGATGCTCAGCTTTTGTGGGCGTAAATCGGATCCTAAAGCACAGCCTAAGCATGTAAAGTCTACGTTCTCTCATCTCAATACGGAACTTTTCGCCGTTGATTTTAATATTTTCCATTGAAGGAGAACGACTGTCTGCCGACGCAGCGATGTGACAACACGATCGGAAGCTACACATGCACGCGATTTCTGCCTTGCGGTACCGGTTATACTCTTAATGCCGCGACGGAGATCTGCGAAGACGATGACGAGTGTGTTCTGGGCACCCACGACTGCGGGACCGGGTATCAGTGTAGAAACACCCTGGGTTCGTACCGCTGCGATCGCATTTCGCGTGTACCGACTCCGCAGTCGCGCACGTCGCCTATGACGACGGCGAGAATCACGACGATTACTACGACGACGCCGACGTCGTTGACTCCGGCTAGTTCTTGGGCGAACTGCCCGCTCGGCTTTGAGCTCGGTTCTGGCGGCAAATGCATGGACATAGATGAGTGCCAAAGAACACCAAATCTCTGCGCCACGAAAATGTGCATCAACACTCTGGGATCCTATAGGTTCGCGTTAAATTGCCAATACACGGAAAGAATAATCTTTGCTCAAGTATCCAAAAATTTATTTAATTAGATACAGATTTGAAAATAATTATGTTGGACCATCAAAATAATTATGTAGAAAGCATGATGAGCAATGCCGCAAAAAGTTTTGATTTTCTAACAACCAACTTGAGCGTCTAATTATTTTGATGGTCTAACAATATTATTTTCAAATCTGTATCTAGCTAAATTTTTAGATACTTTAGCAAAAAACTATTCTTTTCGTGTAGATAAAAGAAACGACACAGATTAAACGAGGGAAAATTTTGTAGATGCGGATCCAGGTTGATCTGCGGACCCGGTTTCACCCTGGACCCGACGACCGGACAGTATTGCATCGACGTTGACGAATGTCGGGAGGGAACGCACGAATGCGGCAAAGGACAAATCTGTGAGAATCGACGAGGCGGGTATCATTGCATCTGTCCGCCTGGTCATGCACTTGGTCCCAATAACGATTGCGTTGACATCGACGAATGTAGTTACGCTATTGGTATTTGTGGACCGAACAGCCGCTGCGAGAACACCGTTGGCTCATATAAATGTCTATGTGGGGAAGGCTTCGAAAACGTTGGAGAAACATCCGGTACCTGTCAAGTGAGTCATACCGTACAATTCGGATAGATAAAAATTAATACTTTAAAATCTCGTCTCGAAATTTAATCGCGATTGCTTCCAGGATATCGACGAGTGTCAGCGAACACCGGGACTCTGTCAACACATGTGCTTCAACGTGTGGGGCAGTTATCGATGTGGATGCGAACCTGGATTCAGACTAAATGCCGACAACCGTTCTTGCAGCGATATTGACGAGTGCAAGGAGTTCAAGGACAACCATCTCTGCATCGGAATCTGCGAGAATACGCCGGGAAGCTATGCGTGCAAATGTCCCGAAGGATATAGGCTCGGTAACGACGGTCGAACGTGTCAAGGTGATGATTTTTAGATTTCTACGTATACAGAAAAGCAATTGTACGAAAAAATAATTGAATATGAAGATATTGAACGATTAAATTAAATTAGGATTTTATGTTAAGAAGAAAAGACCTAATTATGATTCGAAGACTGACAATATACGTTTGTGAATCAACGCGGTCGCACGAATCAATAGGATGAAAAGTGAGAGCTCGTTTACATGAGTCATGATGTCGTAGCTTCGTGAGCATTCCACTTACTTATCTCGCAGTTAAAACAGCGCGACGATGTAATTTGTACTTGACCCGTTTGCCGGTAAACTGGAGCATCAGCTCGGGTCACCGGTCCACACGAACGTTCCTGTAATCTCCTCGATCTCTTGCAATCACGGCATCGTTGGCGGTCACGATACCGCCACGTGCTGTAACGTACTTAATTGTCTTCTACGTATGTTCACAGATATCGACGAGTGTGAGGCAGGTCAAGTATGCAGGGATGCGGAAGAGATGTGCCAGAACACGCGCGGAAGTTTCCGATGTAATCGGATAAACTGTCCCTCAGGGTACCATCGGGACCCCATGAGAAAAAAGTAAATGATTAAATGATAGATTTAATTTTCTTTAACTTCAATTCTCAGTATGTCACATTTGTGATATATTCGTTTGAATTAATTTTGAATATAAATAATTATTTGATCGACTTGTGTGTGATGATAAATCTGTAAAGAAGGATGTTAAAAAGGGACCGATTAGATTTTGACCTCCTGGATACAATAAATTATCAAAAAGTTTGTGACGTTTAAGGAACACCTCAAAAATTAAGCAAGAATATTGAAATTTGAATAAAAACACCAACTTCGTGCTCAACTTTTGAAATGTTCCCCAAACTTTTTAATTATTTTTCGTATTTATAGGAGGTCAAAATTTATTTTAAAAAACACTATTCCTTCTACTTGCACCTTTTTTACGCCAATCGGTCTCTTTTTAATCTTCTTTTTCCATTCGCAATTTTAGCCGCTGTGTACGCTCCTCGAGATTTTGCCGCATGGACGACCTAGCTTGTCTTCGGTCGCCATCGCATTATTCCTACAACTTCATTACCTTCGTGAGCATGCTGCCCATGCCGTCTACCGGTCAACTGGAACTGTTCACTATGAGGGGAAGCTATCAGTCCGAATCGATGGTACATTTCACCATGGCATTGGTAGACGTGCGCGCACCACCGGGTATCGAACGTGCCACGGAGTCCTGCTTTGCCCTGAAGAGACCGGCGCCGTCACAAGCGGTCCTGGTGCTGACGCGCACGATTCCTGGACCGCAGGAGATCGAGCTGGATCTCACAATGGAGATCTATCAAGACGCTACGTTCGTCGGAAGTGCCATCGCTAAAATCTTCATTTTCGTCTCGCAATATGAATTCTGAGAAAATCTTTTGAACGAAGATAAAATACGGATGAACGAAGATGGAAGTTAAAATCGTAAAATAAAGTGACGTAATTTAGAAATACGCTTAATTGTCCGATTTACGTGATTGCCTCTTTTTCCACAGTGTTATTGTATCATAAGAGCAACAAGCATTATATATTCAAATCTTGTTTTATGTGATAATTTCTTAAAAATATGAAATTTTTTCTGTTGCTATAATCTGTTGAATAAAACTTCCGTTTTAATACATACACGGGATGATCCAGACCAGCCGGAGAAACTGGCATGTACTCTTTATGAGAAAAACTGAATCGATAAGTTCTTTATCGTTTTGCAATGGTCGCATCAGTTAACGAGATATTAATTTCTAAAAATTGCCGAATAAGCGGGTAAAATGAATAGACAACATTAAAATATCTTTCAAAGTTCTTTATGAAATATCTCAAAGATATTTTTTAAAGAACTCTTAAAGATATATCTTAAAGTTGTCGTAAGAGTCGATTTTAGACATTTTGCTTATTGGATAATTAAAAGAAAATTGCGAAAATTGCAAAATAATAGAGGACTTTTCGAGTTAGTTTTTCATAAACAATACATACATGCCGGTTCCTCCGGCTGCCTGGATCACCCTGTATAAACAAACATTTTTCTTTCAAGAAATAAAATGTAATTAACATTTTAAGCAACATATGTTTAAGACTAATGATACGAATCTTTTTCATTTTCTGCTCATTTTTAAAACTATAAGTATTAAAAATATACACGAGCTAGCATTTCGATCGTAGATATGTAAAAAGACGAATTAAATGTATATAGATTCCTGTAAGTTAACATACATAAAGGATATAACACAAAATAAACTTACGTTAAATGATGTATGAAATTTATAATAATTTCCAAGCACTCACTTGATATTTTATAAAATCGCAGCTTTATTAAATGTTTCACTAGCGACACTCTCTTCCCTCTAATTTACACGATTCGCTGTTCGTAATCGGAACAACGCCTATTGCTTCGAATCTAACTCTTCACTTCTCCTTCACAAAAGACGAATAAAGCAATAAATCTGAGATCCTTAGTGTTAATTGCCGCTTCGTTGCATGATACGCGCGTTAACGTATATAATGTTATATGTATATATAACATAATATTTTTTATATATACATAAAAGACTGTAATAAAAAATATAATATAATATCACTGCGCGTTTTATATATAACGACAATCGTCGCGTTGGATGCGAATAACGAACGCTCACCCATTGGTGTAGCGAATTGCTATTATATATTATTAATAAGTGATTTAATAATTGTACTAAAGATAATTACGGTTGCTATCGCAATGACGACAATATCGTCGATAGCGAACGATAGCGATAGCGTAAATCAGAATATAATCGTAATAAAATAATAATAATTATATAATCGTAATAACAATAATAATCTAAATAACTAGCGACAACTATAATAGCGGTATTAATGTACACACGATAACAGGAAAAATAGAACAATTCGGGCGGAACGCGTTGCGTGCGGCACGCCGAGAAAATGCATACGATAGAATAGAATATATCGTGTCGCACAGAGAGAAATTTCTTCGGCACGATGCGTTGGTGATACATACACCTGTACGTTACGAGAGGACGCGATTATGTCATCGAAAAATCTCGTCGAGACATATGGCTCGAAACGCATCATCAATATAACATGTAATATCTAGGACACGGCTGGTCTTTCGCGAGGTTTCACGGTGAGTCATTTTATACCCATTTATATCGACATAGATTAATTTTAATCTCGGTTCAACTTATACTCTTCATCTTTTTTTAATTCTTAGAAATAGAAAAAGAAGAGTTAGTTGAACCAATACTAAAATAAAACTATATATTATATCAGAAACGGGCATTATTCGCCTAATTGGTCCTGTAGCGTGTACTAATTCTTTTGGTAAGATAAGTAAGAAAACGAGAGTAAGGGCCATGGCTCACAAAAAAATTTGAACAGTTAAATGTAAGCAGTAGGCGAATTGGCCAATCACAGTAGAGACCGTAAGGCTATAACGTAAGCAAATCCAACATATTAATTTCTTTACTGCTTACGTTTTACTGTTTGCCGTGTGCCATGGCCTTGAGTGTCGACACCCGTGAAAATAGTAGCATGATTGTGTGTAGCATCTGGAGCCAGTAGCATCCGAGCCAAGAAAACTCATCCGTGAAACTTCTACGTCTCTCCGCAGTCCCAGCTATAGCATACAACGAACTTCCAACAAACGTACGCGTAAACACAACTAATAAATAGTATAACTATAAACGTAACAGCCTGGATACAGCGGCAACGCGTAACAACGATGGCAGTGACACTCGTCGCTCGTCCTTTGTTAGATTCTAGAAAAAATGGAAAAGGAGCGTTGACTAGGATTTGCTAGAAATTTACTGGGGCTTCCTCTTTGTGCCCTTGCGCCGTGTAACGCGCGGCGAGATGTTGCTAGCCAGTTTTAAGTACACGATGACAAACTATGTGAAAAGAGATAGCGATATTTTTCTACGTATCTACAAACACGTGTCGCTATAAAAAAAAATAAATGTACGGAACTAAGAATCAATCAAAACTCGTCGAAAAGATCTATTTCTCTTCTGAATAATGCGAAACTTACTGTTTATCTTTTTACTACTTAGACGCATTTTGACAAATTTTTATTTTTACTTTTGCAAACACGCGCTTATCACACGTCAGATTCTTCCCTTCCAGCATTCCACGATCTCATATTTCAGTATCGTAAGAGAGAACAATTTTTTAAACAAGTCCAAAATAGTTGAAAAAATATTTCAAGAGAGCAGAAAAAATATGCGCAAGAACACATTCATAGATTTGTTTGTGTGTTAAGCTAATATTCTCCTGAAATATTCAACATTTTAAAAAATCTGTTTAACTTTCCACACATAATTTAGTTAGGCAACGCGGTGTCTTAACGAATCGCGAAGTGGAGCTCGAATTTCGACAACAGCGTGCTTTCGGCAAAAAACTCTCTTTTTTACATGGAAAAATTCTTACTTCGAACGATACTACACTTTGCACGCTACGTGATCGCGAATGTGTAATAAAACTATATATACTCGATTTACTCGATGAAACTAATCTACTGGATATCAATAAACTTACTCGATATATAGGCACTGAACTAGGGAGATCTGCGCCGTGAAAAATAAATATACTAACAGCTACCTGTTTAACGGAGGTAGTAGCAATGCAGTTGACACTCTCCTAGTTGTGACCGTCTTACATTTTGTGTAATGAAAAGTGTCACCGGATAAATATTTCATAACTGGTTACGACGTTTATATCACATTAAACTCGATAATTTCCGTCGAATGATTTTCGCACGAGAACGAGGGATCAGCGTAAAAATGCTGCTGTGCGTAAAAATAGTGCATAGATAGCTCTCTTTCAAGATTTTAAGTGTATTCTGTTCTCACTCTCTAAAACTTTTAGAGTAAATCTCGCTCTTAAAGATAAAAAAATTGAGCCACTTTTTTTCAAAATTCAATTTTCACTTTTTACAGTGAGACTCCACTCCAAAAAGCTAACAGAGTACTTAATGCTTTCGCGCGACATAATATTGATTTAAGAGGAACGATAGAGCTATACCTACTTGGACTCACAAAACATCGTTATTGCGACGATGGCAGTCTGACCGATTACTTACTGATTTAACTAGTCTTCTTACGTGGGCAAATTAACATTTCTTCAGAGAAGATCTGCCGAAATGAGCCACGTGCTTACAGGTGATTTCTTCTGGTTTTGTGAAAACAATGTGCAAATTTATAAATCAACGGAAGCACTCGCATCGCGCGGTCTTTCACAAGACACACCTTCTCGCGGACTTATACGCGTGACATTCTTATTTACGGCCTCCTCCCACCCCCGAGAAATGCTGCGCGTAACGGTATCTTGACGTACTTGCTTGGCCGTTATTTCCTTAACCCTTATCCTGAGAAAGAAAAAGGTACAAAAACGGATGTTTTTGTATCTCTCATCGTGTAATTAAAATTCATAAAAATTCGACCGTAGTAATTAATAATTATCTTTTTGTAGCTGAAGAACTTTATCACTGGCATTCAAATGCCACTTTACGGAAAAGAAAAAGTTGCTTGGGTAAGATCTAAAACAGGTATCTGAGAGATCTCGCTGCCAATTCGGTCGCCTGAGCGGTTCTTAAGGAAACCACAGCGCGCGTTCCTCGAGAATCCGCCGGCGAGCATCAGGCGGTCGTGTTATTGTCCAACTCGGCGAACTCGCGCGTCACCTTGCAGACGTAGTACAGACGCTCGTAGAGGTCCGGGGTGCAGCCGAGGTCACGCAGGTCGTTCAGCCAATAGGAGGATGCGTGTCGGCCGGTGTCGATGTAAGTGATCAGATAGCCCCTTCCTCCCGCGGATTCCTGCGACACCACCATCTTCGTGTGGTCCACGAAGAAGTTCACTTGCAGGAGTGGTACCGTTAGCTCCATCACGATGGCCTTGTCCGTACGTAGCCATCGTCTCATTCGCGGCACGCAAGCGTTTTTCGACTGCCTCGGCGGCGCGCGGTATTTTTTTAGCTCACCACCTAGATGGCACACATTAACGCGGAGTTACATTAACGTTTTCGCTTATTAACCTTAGATCGCCATAATAGTGCAATAAACAAGAAATATTTGGAACATTTCGGTCAAATTGCAGTAACGTCACAACGTTGCTGCAATGTTACTGAAATGTTCCAAAACGTACCAAAATGTTTTTTGCTTACTGAGCGGTACAAATAGGCCCTATATTCTCATGTTATGTTTCGTACTTGAAAGACAAAAGTATACAAGCCTCGCGAAGACGAGTTGCGTTTCTTCCATTTAAAGAAATGAAAGCTCTGCGTGCACAATAAATTATAATAGGCGATTTTTGGCGTGCCTCTGGTATAGCAACCAAAAGCAACCGCGGTTGAGGCTATCTTTGTCTTCTGATCCCTGAAAACGAAGATGGCCTCAACCGCGGTTGCTTTTGGTTGCTATACCAGAAGCACGCCAAAAATCGCCTAATATATACGTATAAAAACAATATATTTGATCACACTTACCTTCTGTCAAAAAGTCATCCATATATTCGGTAAAATGACGGAGTAATTCGAGCTTCTTTTGCAACGGTGCCGGTACGTCCCTCTCTCGATGATATCGCGTCATCTCGTCGTCGGTGGTCATATATTCCACTCTTCTGTATTAATATTACAAATTTAATCAAATTAATTAATTAGTAAGAAATTAAAATCTTATGAAAAAAGTTAATATTATAAAAAATAACGCATTATTATTATTTCTCATTAATATCTCTCGATATTCACCTTCTATCATGAGTGTAGCTGATCTTCGTGTTGTCGTTGAAGAGAACACCAACCGATCTGTCGGAGAGTTGGAAGCCCAGCCCGTACTTGTTCGAATAATCGATCCACTTGGTGACGAAGAGCGGCACGATGTCTTCTACAGTAGGTGGATTGCACGCGTTATTCCGCTTCATTTCCGGCACGCACGCCTCTAGTGCGCGATGCATCTGCATGCTTTGCGCCACAAGACCGGTTTTCTTGTGATCCGGACAGAGCACGCTGCTGAGCCGTTGCCGAAATCGCGGTAGTTTCGGTAACTTCCTGACGAGCCAGCTAGAGACCTTGGACTCCTTTTGCAGACTCTTCTGCG
>NW_017257632.1:3250805-3314941 GCF_001594055.1 Mycetomoellerius zeteki
CGGAATCGTCTGTTGATAACGCAATGAGTCAGGATAAACGAGACTCTGCTGCCATAGCTGAAATTTTATGAATTTTTTATGGATTTTAAACAATATATTAAACAAAAGTATCTTTTTTTAAATAAAGTACCTTTTTTATCTTTTTTCAGACCGTAATATGAATATACAACGAATAGAGAACAAAAGCCCTAAAAGATCAAGCTGGATCTCTTGTGTTTAAATTTTAAATAATTCGGTATGAATTTATATACTACATGTTTGATCCTGCAAACTGAATTTAATTTTCTTGAAACGCAATTCTAACAGAACTAGAGTAGTAATATCACAAATTAAATTGATAAGCAATTTAATAGTATTGATGTTCATAGGCATCTTCAAAAGATCTTAATAATTTGTCGGATTTCGTAAAGATCCGCCAGCTATATCCGTCAAAAATCTTTCAAACGAATTATCAAGTTATTCACCTGTGCCTTAATTTCTGGATTTCTAGCGACCGTAGATACCGAGGATGGTGACGAGGGTGGCTCGATGATTGATGCCGGTGGCATTTGGTAGCAGCAAGTGTGGGGTAAAGATGCTGGCACGTATTCCTTGGTTAAATAGACGTGTTCCTTCACCCTCTCTAGACTCGGTCGTAACTCGGGATTAGATTGCAGCAACCATCTGATCAAGTCTTGGCCACTTCTACTCGCGATACTGTCGTCAACCTCACGATAATGGTTGTTGCAGATCCTGGCATAAGTCTCCTTAAGCGTGGCTGTATCAAAGGGTGGTTGCCCTACCAGCAAGGCATACAATATGCAGCCCAGCGCCCAAACATCCGCCTCGTAACTGTACGCTTGCTTGTACAGCACTTCCGGAGCGATGTAGTTTGGCGTGCCGCATATCGTCCTGTGGATACAAATTGGCTACATGCTACGAGGTTTTGTTGATGCCGCTAGTTGCCTGTGTTTAGACAAGCACGTCCAGGCGTAACAATCGTCTTAGGAGCTCCGGAAAAGGGATCTCCGATATTTGTATGTTTTTGCCGAGGAGGGTCGTTAAGATACCGATATAAAAATAATGATAACAAAAAAGGGATTGTAAGAGGTCCAATTATTGTCAGTTAGATCAATATCATGTGCTTTTTGCTCTCAATTTTTATAAACTGTAACATATTTACAAATTAAATAACAAAATGAATTAAGTAACAAACAATTATGATACAAAAATGGACCAATAAGAATACCGATAAGAAAACTGTTTTTGCTCAAAGCAAATCTTAGTGCTTAAATACTTCGGTGTGAATTTATATACATATTCAATTCTGCAAATCGCGCGCCGAAATCTTTTTCCGTCTTGAAACGCAATCATGAATAGAATTAGAATAGTAACATATTAAATTTAATAATATTGACGCTAATAAGCACGTTATAATATTAATATAATTTGATGTTAATGAAGTTTAAAAATTGCTAAAAAATTATCTCAAATAACATAATTAATAACAAGTAAAATTCTTAATGCAAAGGAAGAATATGTATTTCTTGGATTACAATTAAATTGAGCCTTACACTCGTCTACGCTGACCGTCAGGCCTGGTCGCTAATCCGAAGTCGCCGATCTTGACGATCATCCGGTCCGATAGGAACATATTGCCGGGCTTCAGATCCCGGTGCACGACTTTCTGCGAGTGGATGTACGCGACGCCGGTCACCATTTGCTTCATGTAGTAACGTGCTTCCGGTTCCGTGACTTTGCCACGGTACTTCAACACGTGCATCAAGCTCTGGCAGAGAAGAAGAGGAGAAGATGGTATTTTTATATCCGGGTAGCTTACTTCGCGCGTTTAATGACGTGCAGAAAGTCGCCTGACGGAAGAATGGCACGATAAAACGTAACGAGAACTATTATATAGATTTTTTATTTACTTTGTACTCTTTACTTTTTATGTACGTTTTCTTTGTGTCTGCAATCTTATAATCTTTGAAGATGATACAATGGACTGTAATAAACATAATATTATATAAAAACCTATAACGAAATTTCAGGAAAGTATAAACTATATATTACAGAAGATTGTGTAATGGCCACTTATAACTCTTTTAAAAAGAGAACAAACGAGAAAAAAAGCATTTCCTGGCAGGAAGATAGTCATCTCGAATGTATGGAATACAAGTGCATTTTTCGAACAATGTTATTCTGTAGCTTGTGTGTCGCTTTATTTTGGAGGAATCGTTTTATCTGCGATTCGGTAGAAACATTTCGGGAAAGCGCATCTGCATTTTTCACGCCAGTCACGATCATAAACTTGCTAACTTGTGGTTGACGTTGTTTCTTTAAAATGCAAGCTTTCGACGAAATGAGAAGACTTTATGAGGCTATTTTGCGACACGACATGGAAACATGAATAAATTTTTTCCGTTAAATGTTATGAACGAGATACGAAATATTCTTCTTTATGAGCTCCTCGAAACTACAGCTATCAGCTTTCAACACGGTTTTTTTAACAATCCATTATTATTATTTTCGCTATAGTTCACAATTATGTTTCCTAGATCTAATTTAAAAATAATATAACAAACTTTTTTTTTAATGATGGTTTACCATCTGGATTAAAAGTTACTTTAATAAGAAATATTTTTTTATTAAAGTAACTAAGTATTTATTAAGTAGTATTTTCTCAATCTGTGCTCTAATAGAGATGTATAGGAATACGTTATAAAATAATGATAAAAATCTCAATTTTTTATATAAGTACTTTAAGTATTCAAAATAACTTACATAAAGTTACATTGTGATGTAGAAGTTAGTTGTCCAGTTGTTTAAATTTTTGTAACTAATTGACGGTAAATCGCAATAAAATTTTGCATAAATCATTTTGAATAAAGGACTTACTCAAAAACACTTTTAGATTTTTGTTATGATTTTTTAAAATTTTAGTTTATTACAATAAAAATAATAACAAATAAAGTAAATAAACTATAAAATGTGTTGTGCAATAAAAATAGAATAAACACAACTTTCATATAATATATATATATGTATATAGTTTGTTTATACAAATATTACGTATGTGCTATATATGTCTATCGAATCTCCTTAAGGAATTTCTAATAGACTTTTAATCACTTAAATCGTCAATTAAGGGATGATCCTTTCGTGATCCAGCAGCGAACTAAGATGAAACTCGCGTTCGTGAAGTCGATTGAGCGAGAGAGCGAGGATAATCAAACGATTAGTGGATGCTTCGTCGCATCCTAACGGTACAAACAGGTCGGGCAGATCAGCCATGAAGAGTGCAAGTGCCGCTCTCTTTCCAGCGAGATGAAAATATACGCGGCCGTTGCTGATCAAGGGCCGTTCGCAGACAGGTACGATGGATGTCCATAATTGTTTCTCGGGTACGGCGTGCAGAATGACTTCGACACGTCGATTTAAATCGGGCAGGTGTTTCATGGCGCAATAGAAATAGACTAGAACTTGGAAAACAACTTTACGAGAGGGCAACGGCAGACAAAGATGTTAAAGACGCTCTAGTACTGAACGAAGGATAAAATAAGGGATCAACACTCTTTATTGATACTTCAGTTGTCAATATCTGTTGGCAGTTTAAATAATTTACGACACAACGACCGAGTGTCGGTCGTCGAGTTTTTCCCAGCATAGATGTATTCTCGGTCGTAAATGTGGAAAGAGTTGCGAAATTTTTTTCTCGTACGCGTGCAGTGGTAGGAAACAATAAACTGGTAAGGCAAGTAGAAGACATACGATACCTTTCGTGGGCAGGCCTCTAGGAGCATGTACACGTTGAGATTGTCCTCGAAGTAATGATGCATCTGGACGACGTTTACGTGATTCAACTCTTTGTGGATCATGATCTCACGCGCGATCTACAAATAGCATAAAAAAACACGCGTTACACAGCGAAATAAATATAAATGCGTGCTTTTCACTAAACAGACATACGCACTTTCTGCATGTGAATCCTCTGCATTCGATTCTTCGGAATAATCTTACACGCGTACTGATTCCCATTACTGACATCGGTCATTAGGTAAACCCTCGCAAATCCACCCTAAAAAATAACATATAAACCATTTATCAATTAATAGAAATAATTCTATTTTCGGTCTTAGTGCTTAATAATACTAAATGCATATTTTTGCAAATATATTATTTTAGTTTTATAAACTACAATTGATACGGTTTGTCTGACTTGAAACATAATTGCAAAATGAAGCTGAAATTAATATCCCACGTTAGACTGATAATTTTAATGCTGATAAGCATCTTAAAAACCTGTAAATAATTTTTGTGAAAAATATCTCAGTCAGGACCATTTATAACATGGATCAATCATCAATCAACTCACGATAAGCATTTGACTCTTGAAAGAATCAAAGCGACACAACGTGATCTTTATCAATATCATTTTAGCGACTTGATTCGTATCTTTCACGAAAAAGAATAATAGCTGCGTCCTTCTTCCGAGTCCTAGAATTCTCAAATTAGATTCCAAGAATTTCTCCTCGTTCATCCTCGATCATCAGTCGATGGTCTTAGTGAAAGGTTCTCTGCACGACCGCTTTCGGTCTTAAAGTAATCTTCTGAAATTATCGTTTATTGCCTTCGCGTAGTCGAAAGAATGAAAGAAGAAAGTGAAGGGAATTTCTTTTTACGAGACGCTATTCTTTGCGGCTTTTGACAATCACAGGAACCTTCCAAATAGCATGGTATGAATGGATCACAAAGTAAACGACGATGAAGTAAATGACGATAGAAGAAAGGACGTATCGTTTTTACTAAAAATAATGTTTTCAATTTTATAATGTTTTAAGCTACAAAATACATCATTGCGAATTGGTATAAGGAATTAAGAAAAAGTCACTGATAATTCCTTGCTTAGATTTTTTAATAGATTTTCTAAAACAGCGATTTAATGATACAAAACTGTTTTATATGATGTTCATAGATTTTTTTGTACTTAGAAATAGAACATTTTGTTACCGAAACAAAATAATTACATAAGAATAATATATGTAAATCTTTCGCTTTCTACAGAATGAAATTATGTTTGGCGTTTTTGAACTTCCCTAGCTTAACAAAGGTACATCAATTGATTACTAATCGCTCTGAAAAAATGGCTGTTAGCATAATTGGCCATAGTATGGCGAGAAGTGCACGAAATTAGTCTCTAATAATCCCTGCTTTATACAGATAAACGTCGAATTTCTGTTACGAGAAGACACGCCATCTCTAACATTGCAACTCCACGAAACGCTCCTTGTTCTACCATAATAGATTATTTTGTTGAAATTACTAAAAGAATACTTATTTTATAATGGCAACCCAATTTTACATTTACAAAATATAAATAACCAAATAAATTTATACTGTTAAATAAAAAAATTTACAATATTACCTAACAAAAAAATTGTATTTTGCTATTTTAACAAAATAATCCAACGATAGTAGGCACTTGTGAATAATTCTCTTTTTTTTGTTACCATTACTATATCTTTTTTCTCAGTGAGGTGTTAAAAGGTGTTAAGAGAAGCCGAAACTTTTTTCCAGCAGCAAAATATACCTTGTATATTTCCTTAGATTAACCATGCAAAACGAGCATCATTGAAAAGTCTTTTAGCACACTGCGAAGGGTGAAAACTTGGTTGCGATCAATAACGTCGGAAAATCGCATCAATCAATAAATTACTTACTACGTAATTAATATGATAAAAGGGCTCAATCGAATAACAATTCAAAATTGTGTAATGAGAGGGGCTATCTGAGCCAAGCAAGTTTTCGTGTGCTAATTTTATATTCTTGTATGATAATTACAATAACATATACAATATACAAGTTTCGACTTTTATTATAATACGGTCCTCCTCAGTGAAATATAAATTATTATAAGAGTTCTCGCAATATAATACTTAACGAATTCTATCGCTCTTGTTGTTCATTATATATTTATGACGGTGTAGAACTTAATAGTTGTGGAGTTCCTTCGGAATCACGCTGAACCGTCCCAGGACTCATGATTTGTTTAGAGTTACTTGTTAATAGCGGCAGAATCGTCCTCAGGAATCATGGTTTACTGACCATATACAATTAATTCTATTATATCGTTTGTACTGAAACCATTTTTATATATTACTCTGCTAGTTTTTGATATATAATATATTAGTTACCTTTGATTCCTCAGAAAATCGATTCTCCGATTATAATTCTATGTGTAACTGTCACGATGCTAATTAAATTTCGACTGACATTGCTGTGATCTTTTACTTATCAATTTTAGTAGGGAGGATGTCTTTAGGTGGGGGACAATAGATCTAAAATAGGAAGATAATTATCCGGTAATTGTTCTATCTCGCTTTGTCTATTTAAACCTCTGATGCTCGTTTTTTTATATATATCATTTCTGATACAGTTCTTTTCAGATATGAAGGCTCGCTATCTAATATATGTACATTTTCCCAATTGAATTCGTGTTGTTCGTATAATCTGTGCTCTGATACCACTGTAGGAGAGCCATTTTTTTTATTTATGTCTTTTATGTGTTCATTTATTCTAGTCCCTAATTTCTTCTTAATTTGTCCTGCATACGTCGATTTACAATCCAGACATTCAATTTTATATACTACGTCACATTTTGAAAACTTTTCTAATCTATCTTTTCCAATTTTTATAAATTTATTTAATTTATACGGTATAGTAAAAGACAATTGTGAATTAATTTTTTTCGC
The DNA here is from genome assembly GCF_001594055.1 of Mycetomoellerius zeteki. NCBI lineage: Eukaryota > Metazoa > Arthropoda > Insecta > Hymenoptera > Formicidae > Mycetomoellerius > Mycetomoellerius zeteki. The sequence goes on from NW_017257632.1 coordinate 3,257,537, forward strand.
AATAGTGGAAAATTTATTTGATATCTTATTGACATATGGTATCGTGAAAAATTTATTATATGGTAATATATTCTTTTTTGTTCTATCATTATTATTCTTGTTACCCACGTGATATTTAATTTTGTTATTAATCGTCCTAAAAATAAAATTCAATGGGTAACCATTTAGTAATAAACCATTGATCATTTGCCTGATGTTATTTATATGAAAACTAGGATGTACTACTTTCATTATTTTATCTATCATACCAATAATGATATTTTTTTTATGCGAAACTGGATGCTCAGAATTATAATTTTAAGTATCTATCAGATGACGTGTATTTTTTGTATGAATCAAAGATGATTTTCTCATTTTTCCTAATTAATTTAACGTCTAAGTAATTTAATTGATAGTCTTTTTCTATTTCTACAGTGAATTGTAAGTGTTCGTATATTGAATTGAAAACTTCTAAAGTTTCATCTACCTTATTATTAGAAACTAATACCAGAATATCGTGAAATATCGACATATCTGAAATAGAACGGTATTGTAAACGTTAATTTGTTACTACGTAATGCTATAACATAAGTGTATATACAGAAAAACGTGACCGCGAAAAGAAAGAAGCTGGAAGAAGAAATCTTAGAAAATTCGCTAAAGTCTTCGAAACTGGCTTTAACATAGGTATATATTTTAATAAGTTTGATATGAAGGTAAATTTTTGCTCTCCTCCCTTGACTGAAATTCTACGTAGGTCCATGAAGTACGTTCACCTCTTCCCACCGAGATCTTCCGACAAACAATGCGGCCAGGAGAAAATCGTAAATCCGAAGTCGGCTCTGTTTTCCGAAATAGCTCGTCACTGGCGCGAGAACAAACGACGGGAAATATCGTATCCGATCGCAATTTTACGATCACGCGAGGGAAAAGTATTTGGTGGGCCCATTGCCAGAATAACTCACGCAAAAATATCCCAAACGAGTTACGAGAGCGCGTAACACGTCTCGACAATGACGTCACGCAATTAGAATTATCGCATTCGTATTCTCGCATTCAGCTTCAAACGCGTTGGTCCGATACTCGATCACTAATATCAGCGACAACATTGCACGCGATCCTCGTGTATTTAGATAAGACCCGGGATAAAAATGGGGCAGAGCTAAATGCGTGACCTCGGTAATGCAGGCCTGAGACCGTCTATAAAACGAGACTTTCGTGCCGGCCTATGTGACCCAGGTATCCCTCGTCCTTGCCGTGTTTCGACGATAATCCCCGGTATACGACAAGCATACGGTGTATTGAGGGTTCGCCCCTCCGTACGTGTACCAAGCGGTTCGTTTATCTTTAAATATCGCCGGCAACGACTAAAAATACATTCCCGCACGCGTGCACACGCTTTTGTGCACGCGCGATTAAATGGACTGTTGACAAAAACTCCCCGAGCCTTGTCCCCGTTTTGCATTTCGCTCCTCGCAATCGGGACCGCACCACGCGTACACATTCTTGTCGAAATTAGCGCAGCTCGGTAACCATTCTCGACCATTTATATTTTTTTCTCTGTACAGTAATCGAGATCTTCTTCGCCGTTCCTACAATGCTGGAGAAATGTATTCGTTCTTTTTTACACTACGAGAGACTCGTTTATTCCATACTGTTAAAGGAACAACGATAACTCGATCTTTTGTTAAATGACATTTTGTTATTTTTAACTTTTATGTGTATCAAAATGTAAATCAATCTATTGTTTTAGTTAAATTAATGATATATATATTGAGCAGTAGCGAACTATAGAAATGATTAAAAACAACTCTCAAATTGGATCTAATTTGACATAATGAATTTAATAGTGCAATAAGGAGACACGTGCATGGAGAAGAATATAAAGTAATACGCAATATCAGAATTCTAAATTTTATGGAATTGGCAGGTCTATATAGAGACACGTGCGCCTTATATAAAATTTACTTTATTTTTCTGGTAAATAAGCGATCTTTTTCCATGAGCGATTATCCGTATGATCTCTCGGATCTTCTTTAGTCTTCGATTAGATATTCAGGGCACTCACGAAATGAAATAATTAACCGACGATCGATTGATTTGACGAGTGATTTGATAAAGGAGGAGTTGATCAATACATGAACGTCATTTTTCCGATACGTTGAGGATCCGGTGTCAGTCTCGCGTGATCAGCGGCACATCGCTTCACGCGAAGGACAGCGATCCGTTAACTTTGCTTGATTTCCCCGGCGGTCAGCTTGTCAAGAGCTTCGGCGCATCACGTCGCATCTCGCGCATTCGTTTAGCTTGTCTCGTTGGTCGTCTCGGGGACGCCGAAACGAGCCCTCGGACCCTCCTCCTCGCGCGAACGCATCTCGAGATCCAGCCAGGTCCCGCCAGGTCCCTCCAGGTCCCGCGAGATCCGTGAGCGCGACGGAGAAAACGAGCGCACCGACCGGTTTTCGCGCGGCATGCAATGCGTCATCGATTCGATTCCAGAGAAATAATCCCATTCACGCGCCATTCACTCCTCGCAATCGTCGTTGGTCGATGGCATAATGGTATTCGCTCGCGCGATTTCGAACGTGCACGCGCAGACCTCACCGTCTGCGTTTGTTGCGAAATTTCCTGTCCGAGTGCGAAGCCAGAGGATAATACTGCTCGCGCTTTGTTCGCGCGGACAGTCGATTCGATTTCTCATCGCACAAAATAGAAAAATTGAGACTTTTCTCGTCAATCAGGATGCAAGTAGAAGAGAGAATGAATTGATTTATCTAGAGAACATTATAGGATAAATAATAAGCGCTGCTGCATTAGTTGTACATATAGTATCTGCTCGTAAAAGGAGCGTCTAAATTTGGGAAAGCACGCGCTGCGTCCCAAGCTGCATCCCTTTCTTTTCCTCAAGTGCCTTTAACGAGGCCCTGACCTGACCTTTCGTTAATCTTTCCGGCTTATCAGGCGTAGCGATGACGGGCGTCTCCTGCTTCGACGATCGATTCCTTTTATTCTTTTACCGAGAATATATGCATGGCGTCATGTAATAGTCGCAAAGTGATCACTAGGGTGTAATGTTGCACGTTAAGTGGACCTTAAAGTCATCTGTTTTACCGATTCAATAGACATACATATATACATACGATTTATGTGTCAGTGAGGCATCGCTACACACAACTACGGCAATAATGCACACACACACACACACACACACACACACATATATTTTTTATATAAAATTTTTATAACTAAGCTTTCATATTAGATATCTAAACTTAGTTCTAAAAATTTCTAAAAATTCAACATTGTTCATGTAATTCCTAATCTAAACTAAAATTATTTTATATATACAAAATATGAGACTTATATATAAAGCAAATATTGTTACAAGTCGTCGATAACAAAACAGTAATTTTTTAACTTTTTTTGTTTTTGGCATAAAATCGATCAATTTGGACCGTATTACCATTTATACTTTGATTGTGAAAAAGAATTTTTAGATCTTTAAAGGCATTAGTTGGAAAAAGTACTTGTTCGAAAAATAATTGTAAAGCAGACGTTAGGATCTCTAAACTGTTCTATTTGGGTGGTCCTATGTTTCTTCAACGGATTAATAGGAAGGAAGGAGGGTTGGTTTTTTGTCTAGCTTAAGCAAAGGTACGTGAACCGCCTCGACGAGTTCTCAACACGCCCACATTGCTCAAACAGCACTAACTTGACGTGACAATTCGCGACGATAACAACTCCGTTAACCCTAGTTAAGACTTAAGTAACACTAAGACACTTTTGGAGTTACGTCAGAAACATTTTAATCCTAGAAAATGTAGTAGGAGTTAATTTGAGAGTTACGCATGATATGTTCTTTCCGTTACTTCGCATAACGAAGGCAGGTTTCTAAACCGAAGGTTTCTCGTCTCAAGTCTTTCATACCTGATACACATTATAACATAGAAAATTTATCAAGAACTATTTAAACTCAAGTTTAGCCATGTACGGTGTTTTACGTCCTCCTTCTCAATGTCTTTTATTATAAATATTACCATCCTTATTATAAATGATACTATTATAATACATTTATAATAGTATTGTTTATAATAAGAATAGGAGTATTTATAATAAAAAATAATGAGAGGGAGGACGCGTCTAAAATATATGGCTAAAATTGAGTTTAAAGTATTAAAGTAGTATATAAAGTAAGTGCTATAAGTAGTAGTAGTATTTAAAGTTTGACTTCACTTTAAAGCCAAACAAATGTAGATTTTATTAGACAGAAATATTTATAAATGCATATTTTTGTCCGGATGGATTTAATATGAAGTCAAAACTTTATATAAAATTAAATAAAGATAAAGAATCAAATCTGAAGTCGCTGTAACGACGAGAAATCGTGAAATAAATGGAAATGCACTACACAAGAACACTAAATCGATCAAACGAAATTCAACCCATGAGACAATCTCTCGTAATAATATTGCCAAATTGAAGTATTCCTAATGGCCAGCGAGCAGAATAAGCAAAAGTAAAAAAGTTATCTAATTCCTATTAGAGCACTTGTGAATAAAATATACATATCCTTTTTAACACATGTAATAGTTACTCGGATTATAAATTAAATAGCAAGTTTTTAGAAAGCGGGGGAGGAAGAAAGAGTATAAAAATGACAAATCTTTCGGCATTTAACACCGGTCTTTGGAAATGCAAGTGCATAAAAAAATAGATGAAACTGAAAGGAGAAAAACCGTTCTGCACAACTTGCAAGATCTCAATTTTTTGTGAGGAATGCTTATTGTTCAATTCTACGTACGTAGATAGAAAAATCTACCTGCAGAGGTTTCCGAGGCACACGTGGACGATGGGGTCTATGCATTCTATAAATTCTCTCGCTCTAAATCGAGAACCCTGAAGAAGTTCTCTTGTTAGGGTTATTCCGTATTGACCGTCGTAAATTTCAAAAGCCAAAGGTCACAAAAATAAAGCGCGCGAAGATAGTTTTAGATCCCAGGTGATCCCTTCGGTTTTGTCACCTTTTTCATTCTCCACGCGACATTCAAATGATTTGTATAAACAGCCGTTCTTTGTATTTGTATGCGGAAAGAATGGCTGTTTTGTTAAAATACCTAAAAATGTAGTTAGATATATAGATCTGAAAATAATTTTATTTCGATTATCAAATTATGTAAGACGCTCAAACAATTGGTTGCAAGAATGAAAAACTTTCCATGAAAATATGTAAACCAATTTGCACTTAATTGTATCAGTGTTGCATTAATTATCCCAGGAGGAAATACTATTAGTAAATATTCAGCTAATACCATTCAAACAAATATTTATTGAAATTTAGTATATTTTTCCCTCAGTGTGATGATATAATGTTTTTCACGCGCAACTCGTATCCGCTATTTGTATAAAGAATTCAGCTGGAGAATGTGTGATCGCGTGATAAACCGATAAACTCGCCCGAGAGTAAAATTGATTTAGTTCTCGCTGGCGCCACAAAAAGATCATCAAACACGTATGGTCCATCGTTTCGGCAGACTTTGCGTATCTTCCTGGAAACACTCGCTGTTTATATCTTCTACCAGTGGTAACGCGCGCAGTAAGATATCTCGGCTTGCTTAATTACCGGCCAGATATTGGCGTCAGTTGTTGCGTTTCGCAACGCGGAATCGGGCGTTTTTTTTTACTTGGAGATGATTACTACGCAAATGACATACCCTGTTTAAAAGCCAACACTTTATCAGCTGTTTTTTTTCCTCCACTATACATCGTATAAAGTAACGTTTAAATTGGAGAAAAACACAAGTTCGTGCATCAGTGTTGTCAGCTTCGAAGCCGTTGCAGAGATTCACATTACGATGACGCTTCTCTCTTACGTCCTCGCAAGTAGAATTAGCCGCTCACTTAAGCTGCGCAATTAAGTGCAACGGATGCAGCGCGATATAAATAAAGAGTGGCAAATGCACGCGAGATCGGTTTATCGATAGACATTTTTATCGCAAAGGATAGTCCTTGCGTGTATATATATATATATATATACATTTTTTTTCGAATATTAATAATCCCTTCAATTTATACTTTTGATACAATATTGCACAATAAATTAATTTTACAAGGTAAGATTTAAATGAATTAAATTAAATGTATAATGCCAATAAAGAGCATTGATTAAATTCTAAGTATGATTAATGTGACGGTAATTAATCAAATAATGATCATAATAATAATCGTAGTCACAACAATAGTCGTAAACGTTTCGATCTCTCTTTTTAGGTAATTTTCAGTACGTTATTAAATTTAAATTTTCGGTATAAATTTTGTCCTAATACTGTTCTGATGCAGTCTATCGCAATTTTAATTTAAATAATGACTATAATTTGATTAATTACCACACAAAGAATTTTCTTTTCAAATTTACCCTGAAAATATAGTATGTATATATATACAGGGTGGGGAAAAAGTATGGAAGCAAACAATTATTTCCGAAACTATTCATTTTTCGACAAAATGTCTTAGACATAATTTTTATGGTATGAAAAGATGTATTATGTGGCATAGACGGCATGACCTTGAAATGACCCTTACGAGCTGCATACAAATAACGTAAAAAATTTCAAATGGAACTCGTCAGTTTTTGTTACAGATTCGTGTAGCTGATGTCGAAACGTTTACAAAACACTGCATATGAGCCCCATTCCCTTAAAAACACTCCCAGTTAAGAAACAATTGTGATAATTCGTATCGACGAAATTGAAAATAGACAGCGTACGTGTTATTTACATGTAAATGTAATCTTCGCTTCGATCATTTCTGCCGATACGAAAGACACGCGAAGTTCGTAGAATCAGTTAAGGCGTACATCGAACCGTACTCAAGGAAAGAGATTGCGTGATTCATCCAACCAGTTAAGGTAAGATAAGTGCGATTCATCCAACCAGTTAAGGTAAGATAAGTGCGATTCATCCAACCAGCTAAGGTAAGATAAGTGCGATTCATCCAACCAGCTAAGGTAAGATAAGTGCGATTCATCCAACCAGTTAAGGTAAGATAAGTGCGATTCATCCAACCAGCTAAGGTAAGATAAGTGCGATTCATCCAACCAGCTAAGGTAAGATAAAAATATTTTAAAGATTTTTACAATGTACTTCAAGAAAATTAATCAAATTATTTTATATTTTACTGTAGTTTTATTAATGAATAAGAGAGATTTACATTAAAATTCTTCGAAATACAATGTTATCTCACGACTATCATATTTTTAGGGTAAACTCTAAGAAAAAATTCTCTCCGTGCACTACATTGATTATTATACTTAGAATTTAATAAATTCATATACACATGTACATCTATTGTTGACTCTTTATTGGTATTAACATTATATAGTTGCACAATAAAGCATATTAGTCAAAAAAATGCAGTTGCTTTGGGAGCGAAAGTTCTTATTTCCGATGAATAGTGAAAATTGCTGTTTTTGCCGTTAGTTCCCGGAATACATGGTAGCTGATGATGAAATCGCGTGGATAATCGTGTGTTATACTTTGTACCAGCGAACGATCTCGCGAGATGGTAAAAAAAGCAAAACCATTCAGAATGAGAAAAGAGGAGACGAAGAGAAAAAGAGTGAAAGAGATGGAAGAGGAAAAGACCCATCCGTTGAGTTCATTCTCGCGGTTGCACTGACACGCAACCACGAGCCAATCAGTGAAAGGCAGATGAGATGTCATTGACTTGTGTGTATGTGCGCGAAGGGCACGCACTGCTTGCCTATTAGAAACACGCGTAATGCGTGTGCTTCGGAAGCCAAACGCGTAGATGAGCGACGTTGCGCGCACTGTAATTCGTCACGACGCGCGACGAATTACAGTGCTCTGTGGAAAAACTGTAGCTTCGCGCGCCCCTTCTGTCGCATTCTCTTCACGGTTCAAGGATTTCACGAAGCGAATAGAATCGTCACTGGTTATTTCTCACGATCTGCACTGGAATGGGACAATCGTCTCCGCGACAGAATTACTCTACGTTGGAAATATCGGCGAACTTTGATCGCGTGAAATAAGACTTCGATGATTCTGTACAGAGAAAAATTTCTGGTTGAACGAACCAGAAGATCTGGGGGGGGGGAGGGGGATCATATGAATCAGAATTCTGGTTGTCTCAATTAAAATTATAATGGATTTAACCAGAAAATCCTGATTTGTCCATTTTCAGTCAATTCTTTAATAGATTAATACTTACAACAATATTCTTTATTTTAATGTAAGAGTCGTTTTTAAAACGTGGCGAAAATTGCAAAAGTGTGAGAGCGAATTTATCATAATATTTATAATTTCATTCTTGAATATGGGAGATTCGGATTCATTTCATTCTTGAATATTGGAGATTCGGATTCAAGTCCTAGCTGAGGTAATATTTTTCGCAATAAAATTATTAGTAGTTTTTAAGATTTTAATTAACACGAATTTCTTAATATTCTTATAAAAATATTAATTTATAAGCTATCTGTATCTTATAAAAATATTCTTACAAGATGCTAATTAGCATATCATTTTAGGATACAATCTGTCCCTTGACCATACATAAAAAGTTGACAATTACTCTTGTGTTATATTGGCATTGATGGATCCACGGAGGGGGGATAGAGGCCATGGCCCCCTCATGGAATACCTTTTTTTAAGAATTTAAAAAATATTTATGCAAAACATTTATATATATTTTTAATATTTCTGAAATGTTAATCACAATTTTAATTCCAAAAATATTATTTAATTTAAGAAACCCTTATCGATATAAAAATATATACACAAGTTCTGCATTATGTTATTGTTTGTGTTAATATAATTTTAAATAAAATATTTTATGAATTATACGTTTAAATAATATTTTTAAATGTAAGGCCAATAATAATTTAAATATTCTATCTTTTCATATTTGATTTGAAAAAAAATTTTACTTGCGGTGCCTCCTCTCTTGATCAATTTCTAAATTCGCCAATTATTAAAAGGATCGAAAATTTACGGTGTTTAGTTTTCCACGCTCCGAAGAGAATTGATATTGCGGTTGTACAAGATCTTCCCGATACAATGTTCGTCGCTATCGTGCACCTAGGATCGAAACCGGACGCGTAAGTTCTTCATTGCTCGCGGGCTAACATTGTTCATGAGAAACGAGAGACAAATCGCGGATGAGCGAGCGTATAGGAGAAAGAGAACAGAGAAGTGTCTGTAGCGTAAGTAGCGGCGGTATAGATATAAGCTCCCGCGTTAACGCTTCGTCTCTAAACTACAGGACGAAGGAAGGAGGTAACCGGTCGTGAATGACCGAGGCAACAACGTTACACAATAAAAAGCGTTCGCACCTCCGACACGTTCGAAAGAAATCGTATACGACTTGCCTGTCCACGTAAACGCTTATCTGATGTATTTGAAGCGACTAATAGCCATTACTAGCGTGTCAATAGTACCGTTTATAACCGTTACATCTCGTCTATTTGTGATTTATAGCAAATATGTAGTTAGCGACCTCTCGATAAATTTCTTTCTAATTCTATAATAATTCTATAATAATAATTCAGAAATAATGAAATGAAAAATATTATTACTTCTTCTCGTCGACAACATGAATTTTATCTCTCCCGTCAGCTACGAAGATAAACATCTTATATAAACATTTCATAAGAATATTCTTATAAAATAATTATGCTATCGATGTTATTAAATTGTTTGTCAATTGAATACGTCATATACTCATATTATTACTCTGTTTTTTCATGATTGCGTTTCTTTGAGAAAAAAATATAGACAATTTTATAATTTTAATAAATAGTTCAATACCAAGTCATCTAAATATTTACCTACAGAGAATAAGTATTGTTCAATAAAAAAATATGTTAAATTAAATTAATGGTTTTTGTACCAAATAAATATATCTTTATATTTAATAAATATTTATAATAGTTGGTGGTATTCAACTATACTGGTAAAAAAACGAGTTTTTATCATTATAGAAGTCGGATTATATTTACTTAATTTTTATAGATTTAAATTTATCTACTTAAATTTACAATCAAAATATCGATGAGGCTTTTAAAGATCCCAATTGCTGACGGAGGGTTAACAAAAAGATGTCGTAAAGGTATATGTAATATTTAATATATATCGTGACTAACACGGAAGAATCATTGACAAAGTTTCATTTAGAGTTACATGGTTTTTGCGGTGACTGCACGGATCGAGAACTACCTGCGCGCGCCTCCGCACAACCCAAAGTGCAAACGTAGAAACCAGCAACCGGTTGCGAATAATCGAGATAACGTCGAAGCGGAGGTCTCGGTGGAATACGGAAATATCAGAGGTGAGTTTTGATAAAGTATCAGCCGCGGCGCGCATAACGGAAAGCCCGATTTCTAACACAAGATACGACGCGCGCGCGGGGTAACGCCCGAATGACCGGGTGCGAATAATCGGGATGACGAAACGACGACCGGTTTTCTCGAGAGCAAGAGGATACACACGGTTTGAGACTGCATCCTCTGAAATTATCCGCCGGCGGTGGAGGCCTCGTGCTCGCGCAAGCCGCTAGCCTTTCGTGGATCGAGATCGATCTCGTCGCGTGGACGTAAAATATTTCTTCTTACCGATCGATAACAACCGACTTGTTTTCGGGGCTATAACTTAACATTACCGAGTTGATATCTGCGGAAGTAATCTTGAACGTTGTCGAAGCCGAATAAGGTTGTAAGATGTAACATATTTTTTTTTAAACACAAATCTCTGATCGGTAACGCGACCGGTCCGTTTGAGTTGCAATTAAGATCACTCAAATGACATGCTCCGAAATGATATTGGTGCCGCACAAGACATAGCCTTTTGTGAACCGATTGATCGTCGCGAAATATTTCCCTTATATATCGTTCGCGAATAGCGTAACGATCCGTTCGATTTGTGGCGCAAGCTCGCATCTCGCGGAATGATCTTTCAATGGCGGAGGAATACGTTCATGGAAAGAACGGTTTTATTTAAGTATCTAATAGCGAATTTGATTGGACGCACTCAGTGTGCACTGGTGCATATTAAAGCCGTCGCACATAAATTGATATAAAGATGTGTGTTCAATATAAATATAGAAATGTGAATTAAATAGTGAAATTCTCGATACATTTTATTGTGTTGTTAAGTAAAATATGTATTATAATTCAAAATACTTGTTTTTACTTTTACACTTAGATTAAATCAGTATAAAGATTTTAATACGCCCTAGTGCACACTAAAAATTTAATTAGATACAGATCTAAACATAATTTTATTGAACTATAAAAATAATTACGTATTTTCATAATTTCATTCTGTCAAGTGAAATCCCACTCCAAAAAATTTAGACAGAGTTTCCTACATAATTATTTTTATGATCTAACAAATTATTTTTCTAAAATGAGATCCTTAGTCAAAGTGGATCTTAGTGCAAAATGGATCTGATTCTGCAAACCGCCCACCGAAGTCTTTTTCGATCTTGAAACACAATCATGCGAGCAAAACTATAGTGGTAATATCATTTGAAGAATATTCTGATGTTAGTGGGAATCTTAAATCTAACAATAATTTATTGCGAAAAATATTGTCTCAAAAAATTACTTTTAAATTTGTATTTAACTAAATTTTTAGATACTTCAGTAAAATCATTCTTTCCGTGTTACTATTATGAAACTGGTGAGAAGATTTTTCTTTCTTCCCATCGGATTGGAGGATTTCTCGCGGATTGGCTGTGGATAGACGGCAAGTCGCGTGAACGCGCGATATTTCCTGCACGAACGGCGCGGACCGATAGCGGGTCGATCCGCATCGATGCGTTGCCGATAGGCTTGGCGTTTTCCGCGTCCGCGTAAAACGAAGTGCCGTGAATGCCGTGAAGATCAGGAATCCGCGATTAACGGAGATTGGACGAGATCCTGCCGAGCACGGGTAAAGTTCGAGAAGCAACTAGATCGATGTAACGAGTCCGCCTCGAGGTGTGTCCCGGGTGTGTTGGCCGAATGAAGTTTACTCGGTGTAATGATAATCAGATAACTTGGACTTCCTGCTTCGGGCAATGCGAAGTAGATACAGGATGTCCAACAATGCGACGACACCTTTTTTCATTAGAGATTCGAATAAAAAATGCATTTTATCCGACCTGTAATTTATTCTTTTTCGTTCTTTTTTAATTTCACTCACTCTATTCTGCAATAACTCTTTAAAATTAATATATTGAGAAAAAATATACTAACTTTTAATAAATATTTGTTTAAAAAACCATTAATTTGATTTAACTGTCATTTTCTTTATTTAGATAGTAAATAAATATTTATCTAAATAAAAAAATGACAATTAAATAAAATTAATGGTTTTTGTACTAAATATACCTATATTTTCACTTAGTGAATAAATATTCGGCCAGTATTATTAAAATATTTATTAAAATTTAGTACATTTTTCCTTAGTATATGAGTAACTGTGACATCTCAAGATGTTAAAAAGAAAATATAGATACATACGTCGACTAAGTTCGAGTAATATAATAATAAATTAACTGTTATAATAAATCTACTAGCGTACATTACGTAATCGGATTGTAAAATAAAGTAAACCGCCTTATGAATAAGAAATGAATTCAGTGGATAATAAATATCGGTTATCGGTGACCTTAGATATCATACGTAATAGTAACATAGCGAGAAAGTTTTCTATGAGTGCATCTACTTGTTTATTACCACGATCGAAATTATATTCACTTTGAAAAAAACTAAAGAACTGATGAAATTATTTGTCAAAACTGAATTAACAGAAAGTAATTAATTATGGACTTTAATAAGTTCTAATATGAATATGTAATTGCTGTTGCATATTGAAGCATCATTAATGAATGGTATGTTAAATTAATGTACCTTTCTCTCTCTCTGTAATTATTAATTCATAATTGCTGCAATTATCCCTAACAATCATTAACAATTTCCGACATTTTCTATAATAAAAACTGTTAATCAACAGTGACATTTGTTTCACATTGTTGTCGATAATTCGAAACTGATAGTGATGCGTTGTATATTCCAGAAGTATTTCCAGAAGAGACCCGTTTATCGTATATCATTGATTGTCCCCGTAAACTAAAACGAAACATCCTGCACTATAAAAAAAAGAATGTAAAATTACATAAATATTAAGTAGATAAAAATTGCACAATTTATAGTAAAAATATATAAAATTGTATGTTTTTACAAAAATGAGACCTTTAATTGTGTAAATATATCTTCATATTAAACGAAAAATTACAGTATATTTTATTTGTTTCTATGTAAACGTGTACATATTTTTATGATATTATGGATATTAACATAATGATAATCATATATGTTATATTTACATTTTTATGCTCGTGTACATAACGATAATATAATTTAAGAAAAATTGTACATAATTCGTTGAGGAATTAATACTTAAATATTTCTACAAACTTGACTCCATTTGTAAATTTACTTTTACAAACCGTTTAATTACTGTAAAGAAGAATAATTTTATTTGTAAATTGTGACTTTACTTTAAGCGTGTGTGTATGTGTAAATGTACACCTTTTAATGGTATAGGTCCCAAAATTATCCATTTTAATTGTTGTAATTTTACATGTAATTTTTTTGCAGCATGCAATTAGAATACTCGACCTTGACGAAGTCGTTGATCTTGGACTACCGTCGATGTATTATGCATGATGCAGAGTCAATGACTCGACCGAACGCATCTCTGTCTTCGGGAGAAGAGAATCGGTCATTGTCGATAAGCCGGTGAGACTTTAAATGTCTCGTTTTTATATGCCAGCCACGTATAAACTGTGCTACACGCTACATACGGTCCTTAAACCGTCGCGTCGCATCGTTTCGTGCGCGAGTTCCACGGTTGCATCACGATGCATCAAGAACAGAAGAGAAAGAAAGAGAACGAGAATCATTCTCTTCGAAAATTTTACAATTTTCGTGGAATTTGCGTCTCGTCGATAAAAACGTTTTATCTCGACAATACGAAGCGAGTCCAAAATGCTCCGATATTGAAACATCCTGTTTGTGAAAGATAATCTCGAGCGGAAGCAAATTTTGGAAGGTACTTCCGAAAAGTTTATGGTCTAATAGTCTAATCTAAGCATTCCAGATAATTCGGGGCCCAAAGAGAAAATCTTTTTGTTGACTCATCGCTCTTCGCCGAAGTCGTCACCGACGTCGCCGGTATTTCTCTCTTAGAATTCCCGGTATGCGAAAACGAGCCCGTAGTGTGACTCACCGCCAACGCTCCATTTCTACGAAGCTGCGCCCACGTTTCTACGTAATGAAAAATTTTAATCCCGCGAGTCGCGATCCCGAACGAGTTTCCGCGGTCGATGATTCGACCCGACCCTATGAATCTCGCGACTCGTCTCGCATTAACTCGGTCATGCGTTATTTATTATTATACTCCAGGAAATTATTCGCGCACAGGTTGATTGTGCGAAAATTAAATCGAGTGAATTCCTGCCTTTACGTGCAATCGCGCCGCCGGTGGAAGCGGTTTAATCTCGCGAATTTTGCATAACGATGATTTATACCGTCATTATGAAGAACGCGCGCCGTGAAGAATGCGCGCCGTGAAGAACGCGTGCGACTTTGCTATAAAAAATTAGAATATAATAGCAAAAGGTGAATTACACTAGTTTGCAGTAAAAAATTATTTCAAATCGGACTAGATGTTTCTTATAGATTTTTGAATACAGAAAACAATGCCGTAAATGATGTAAGTCAACAAATTCCAGCATGGCTAGTTTCCAAAATAATTAATGTTCAAAAATGGCTTTTTTACGATATTTGATATTTTTCTGTAAAGGTTAACCTCCTGACTTTATTTTAAAATTATGAATGATAATTACAAAATCATAAACGTATTGTTCATCCCTTATAAAATATTTTCTTTTATTTCGAGAGAGAGAGAGAGAGAGAGAGAGAGAGAGAGAGAGAGAGAAATAAGTGTAATAATTTCATTGTCATAACCGGAAAATTTACTATTTTAGAAAACATTGAATCCTTCATAACATGATTAAAAAGTAAGATATTGAGAGCTCTATAAAATTGATTCACTGTCGTTTATTTTTTATAAATTTTCGGCATCCACAAATCCATAAGAAACACCTTGGCTGGTTCAAAGTAATTAATAAAAACAGTTTATTGTAAATTAGTGTTATCGAGTAAAAAATGTAGAAATAATTGCTGCCGGATAATCACGTCCGCATCTTGTATTTCCGATCAATTCGACGTGACACGACGATCGGTTTCCCTTCCCTTCACACGCTCGTCTCTCTCTCTCTCTCTCTCTCTCTCCGGTGAGTGGTAATCACGTAATCAGCCACAGCAAGCGGCTCGTCACTTTGCACCGCGACTGACGCGGGCGAAATAATAAGGATTACGCGGCGCGGCCAATCGCGCTAACTGATTTATTGTCGGGTGACAGGTTTTAAAGAGGATCGTAAACGACGGGCGCCCGTGCGTGCGTTGGCAATACACAGAACGGTATCAAACGCCAGAGAAGGTCGACTAGCTCTAAACGAGCCGTAACCCCGCGATTCCCACGTACTCGTCGCGGGATGCCATTCCTCGCCGCGAAAAACGGGACCTCGACAATGCGATCGGTGCGCAACACGAGCCAACGACAGGTGCGCTCACTCCTTGCCGAGTCGAGTGCCATGGCGTGGGGGAATTTATAAATACTCCTTACTCAAATCTCTATAATTTGTCAGCAGTACATGTTAAACTTAAATGTTAAAGCCTGATCTACAATGTATTCTTTGATTTCTGCATCTTGCTTTTACCACTTTTTACCTCCTGCCTTTTTGCCTCTTATTCAGTTTTCTTCGTTTTCTGTCGCACGAGATAAAAGTTGACGAACTTGGGAAGAGACAAGAAACACGTGAAAAAGAAACGCGATTGTCGATAAAATGATCGCAAAGAAGGAAGAAGGCACGAAGTAAAAAGCATGAAGCAAGAAACACATTGTAGATCAGGCTTAAACGATCCGAGGAAACTCGCGTGTACCTTTCCCAAAAACTGTCCTTTGTAGTAGGCGTTCCCCTGCACAGGATCGACAACGTAGTCGCTTTCCTGCTCGGCGGAGTTGTTCCAGGAGGAGGGCATAGAGGGGCCTGGTGCCTTAGCGACGCTAGTCGTTCTCGCCAACGAGACCGGCACGTTGCCGAAACGGCCGCCGTTCGTCGTCGAGGTGATGTTGCTACCCGTGGTGGTGGCCACGTTGCTGGCCGACGTGGAGACGTCCTGGGCCAGATTGTTGTCGGTCCTCGAGGTCGACGGTTGCGCCGAGGAAGTCGCGTAAATGAGCGTGGAGGTCGGTGTCGCGGTCCGTGCCTCCTCCTCGTTCCGGAACATCGCCGTGCCGCCGCCGATGTCCTTGAGGAGATCCGAGGGGACGGCAGGGTAGATGACCTGCCTCGAAGACAGCTCGACCTCCGAGGGTAAGGACGTGCCGTGCCTGCGGCTCCTTCGACGCACCAGGCTCTGCAGAGAGGCGGAGCCCTTGGAAAAGCCAAATTGACGCGATCGGCCGTCCGGTACCGACCTGGTGCTGCCAGTCCCGGCGGAATCGATCTTCCGCTTCGAACATTCCGGCTCCGAGACGGTGCGGATGGTCTCGTCGAACTCCTCGCGGTATCTTGCGACGTGGCAGGTCGCCGCCACCTCGGTGGAGCGCAGCTCGGTGCCGCACATCGTCTCCGACAGTAGACCGCGACTGTTTATCGTGATATCGCGCGGTATCGCGCCCTGCACGTCGATTATGCTCGGCGGTAACATCTCGACGACGATTGGAACTCTACGGAATCAGCGCGTGAGCTTCGTTCCGTATAGAACTCGTCATCGGCTTGACGAAAAACCGTCGACGATTGTCGCAATTCGAAGACTTCGCGGAAAAGAATTACATTTTGGAACGCATTCAGGGTCGTCGGCAGCTCGTCGGTGGAACGTCGTCGACGATCGCGGTAGTTTACAGCTTCTCCGGGAGCAATCGCGAGATCTTGCAACTAGGAGTGCATTCGGTGTCGTCATATCTAGATCGACTAGATAATGATACCACTATAGAGCGATTCCAAGTTTCTTCAGACGTCATCGACGTCGCGACGCCGACGCATCGAACCGATACTATCTGGTTCAGATTTAACAACCGCGGGAAGACGACTACGAAACTCGCAGGAATGGAGTCTAGCGTCCACGCGACGATGAGAGGCACGTAAATCGCGAGACAGGAAATTGCGATGATGTTAGACGAGAGATTCTCGTTCCCGTCGATTCGATTGCCCGTGTCACTCCTTCTAAGTCCAACAAAGTTGACATCAAGGTTGACATGTCACGCTTGTTTTTCGGAGCGAGACGGCTCGTCCTACCCCCGACGAGCGCCGCGACACACGTGCATCTCCGCTCAATAGTTGGCATCCGTCCCTCCGGATCTCCGCTCTCGCGAGGTGCCCTCCAAAGTACCGTCAATCGCTATCGAACCGGCGCTTCGCCAGGAAACGATGCTAGTCACCCCACGACAAACAGGGATGACCTTCCATGATCACAAAGGAGTCTTTTGTCACTTGGAGTTTTTGTGCAAACCAGTTTCTTTGCAAAATTTTTTTTTTTTTTATTAACACGATGGCCACGTTCCCTGAGATGACTCCACGAACCAGAATGTTCTGGTGAAGATGCTTCTCTTGTATGTGTCCTTTTGCAAATCTCGAGTTTGCAATGCTCGCCCCGCGAACTCCTCGACAACACACGAACGCGTTTGCGACGCTTTCGCCAGCTCGACTCGACCCGTAGCTGGTGTACGAGTCCGCTCGCCACTGTTCGCCGCTGCGCCGACCTGACGACCGACACCCTCTGCCTCCGCTTCTTCTGCCCCCACTGTGGGTAAAGTCAGGGGCGTACGATCGAGGGAAGAATCACAGTGACGACGAATCGAAGGGTATCGTTGATTTCTTCCTCCATTACCGCTCGCGCGAAATAGATTCTGAGACTATCTGTGTTTCGTCGGTTTATAGTTATACATTGAGAAAAACTGTAGTAAATTTTAATAAATATTTTTTTTAATAGTGCCAACTAAGATTTACTTACAATAAATAAATATTTATTCAATAAAAAAAGATAGTTAAATCAAACAATTCCTGTCCAAATAAATATATTTAGTAAACTTTATATTTAGATTAAAATTTAGAATATTTTTTCAGTGTAGACATCACGAATAAATAAATTCTCAAGCGTTCCATGTTTTTTTTTATTTACGAATTCCTTAAACAGATATTATAGATAGAACGAATCGCGTGATGACACGGGAAAGAATAAAGTTATATTAACAGCATTAGTTTAATTGAAAGTAATCTTAATTAATTTAACTTTTAGTTAATTGAATAATAGTATTAATAAAACAAATAACATCTTACTCAAATAAGAGTTTGACATATTTGCTTCATTAATAGAATTATCGAATTAATAAGATTTCTTTCAATAACAGTAATTCTTTTTTTAATTAGAATTAATTAATTTTATAAATTAATTTTAATTAAAATTATTTCATTTTTTAATTAGAATAATATTATTAATATATATATTATCATAACATGATTAACATCATTTTTTTCAGTGTAAGTCACGTAATGTCAAGCGATCTCAGAAAGGTTAATAACGAGACCAACTGATATAGATATATAAGAAAACGGCAGTGAGTAACGTCATTTTCTCTCTGATATTCGTGCATCGAGGACGAGTAAGAATGCAAGCGTTAAAAATGCGGGGAGAGCGAGTGTCTCTGTTTTATTGAGACACGCAAATCGTCGCGTGCGATCGTACGAAAGTAGAATGCGCTGTGTATGCACTTATGCCACTCGTGCTCCCCGAAGTAGTATGTACAGCGTGGCCAACGCTAAACTCGCTAAGAATTCTACAGCGCACCGTGAGAAAGCGCATTGTTTCTAGCACAAGTGCGCACAAAGGAAATGCGAAAAGATCGGCGTTTATTCGTCTCGCCAACGAGGAGAGAAGTCGTTCAGCCAAATAAACTGTATAAACGAACAGTTGGAAAAAGTCATCGTCGAAAGATTAATGAACAATAGATTGACAATTGTGAAAGTAAATTTGCTACTAGAAAGCCTCGGATCTTTCTCTAAGTATAAACGACTAATGCCTATTTCCACCAATATAGATTAACTTTAATCTCGGTTTAACTTGCTCTTCATCTTTTTCTAGTTCTAGGAATTAGAAAAAGATAAAAGTGGATATAAATTGAACCGAGATTAAGGTTAATCTACGTTGGTGGAGACAGACATAAAGCCACAATCACACTATGGATTACCAGTTGCGTTACCCGGTTGACGATTCTATTTTAGCCAATCACAATGCAACAAGTACGAACTAGGCTTTAGGGTGCAGTTTACTTGATGCTACAAATGCTTCGAAGCATTTGATCGACCAATTTCACGAGAAAGAATTTCACTAACCGACCAATTAAAAAATATTTCAAAGCATTTATAGCACTAAGTGGATCGTAACCTAAATATTTTAATAAGTAATACCGAATCGATAAGATTTCACGATCTCTCATTAATGATTGTCATTACTGAAGAAATGAAGTTAATAGAGAAATGCTATCGTGGAGTTTGGAATCGGTAATGCGCAGAGTATTATATGGTAAAAAATATGATTTAACAGCATTAGCCAACAACAGTCTATATAATTGAAAACAATCTTCCCAGGTAGCAAACACACGTCATTTTGACGTCAAATTCTGGTCATGTTGGTACGAATGACATCAAGTGACTAAAAATTGACCAATGTTATAACGTCATTATGACGTTAGAATGACGTCATATTTTGATCTTCCTTAATTCTCCATTTGGAAACGTCCTAACATGATGTCATTTTGATGTCGTCGCGATAACACATATAATTTGCGAAATTAGAGAGAGAGAGAGAGAGAGAGAGAGAGAGAGAGAGAGAGAGAGGACGTCATTAAGACGTTATTATTAAGCGTCAACAGTGATTATTAGAGTGGATAGATATATATATATATATAAATACCCAAAGTAGTAATAAATTTGACGTTATTTGTCGCTATTTTAACATCTGAATTACATCAAATTAATTGTTGTTATTGGAAATGTCCTAACATGACGTCAATAATTTTGTAACATTAGAACGTCATTAAGACGTCATTTAGTGACGTCAGCAAAATTTGGTCAGTAAATGACCAAAATTTGACGTCAAAATGACGTGTATTTGCTACCTGGGTTGTTATTTCAATAACAGTATTAATGGAACGCCACTTTTTGTTTTAATAAAATGTTATTTGTTTCATTAATATATCATCATTGAATTAACAAGATTATTTTCAATTGGACTGCTGTTACAGATTGTTATTACTTGTTACTTGCACGTCGCTGGGGTGACTCGAGCATGTGTCGGGCGTCTAATGGTTTAAATAAGATAGACCGATAAGACGTAAGTGATCGCACGCGAAGAGATCATAGAATAAACCCTCTCTTCGATCGCGAGAAAGAATTTCACTAATCGACCAATCAAAAAAATGCTTCAAAGCATTTATAGCATATTAAATGCAGGATCGTACACAGAGAAAAATATCATTCTATTGTTAAAAAAAAAATGAGTAGTCAATTTATTTTTCTTTCTTCTTTCGGTAACAGTTATCTTTAACGCGAGAACTAGTCTGACACTGAGAAAAATGATTTGGTTAGATTAAATAGTAATTCTGGTGGAAAATGGACGAATCAGAATTTTCTGGTTAAATCTACTAGAGTTCTAGTTGAGACAGTCAGAATTTTGATTGATATAATTATTCTGGTAAAAATGAGAATTCTAGTAGATTTTACCAGAAATATTGTATCAGCCAGAATTCCTGTTATCTCAACTAGAATTCTAATAAATTTAATCAGAAAATTCTGACTCGTCCATTTTCAACCAGAAATTTTTTTCAGTGGAGCGATTCGCATCTTCCGCGCGTTCCTTCTGCCACCTGATGCCACCTGATTTTATACTCGAATCGAAGTCGAGCTACGTCCCTGTCTCTATTCGCTTCGTTGTCCCCGTGTCCAACCTGCCGTCTCCTTCACGCCCGTTTGTCTCGATTGTACTTTCTCTTTCTTTCTTCTCTCCCTCGTGCCGGCGCTCCACCGTCAAGTCGTGGAACACGCAACGTTTCGTCATGCGTATTCGGTCATTCACACACGGTATACCTGTTCCAACATTTGTGATGCACTCTAAGTGCGTATCTAAATATAGGAATGAGAATAGAAAGAAACGAACGGATGCTACGTCGGTCGTTTATTTTCGGATCGAAAATCTCCTTACGCTCGGAATCTGATCGATTTGCGCTCGCACGAGTTTTCATGCATCGCACTGATTGTGAGAAAAATGTCTGGTTGAAAATGGATGAACCAGAAAATTCTGATTATATCAGTCAGATTTCTGTTTGTCACAAGACTGGAATCAGAAAATTCTGATTATATCAATCAGAATTTTTATTAGATAAGACAATTAAGAAAATGGACGAATCAGAATTTTCTAATTAAATATCCCAGAATTCTAGTAGAGTGAAGACTATATGCGAAAAATGTCTGTTTAATTGAAATTCTTGTTGAAAATGGACGAATCAGAATTCCAATTGATCCAATCAGACATTTTTCTCATATAGTCTTCATCCTATTAGAAATTTAGTAGATTTAACTAGAAAGTTCTGATTCGTCTATTTCCAATCAAAATTTCACTTAATTTAATCAGACATTTTTCTCCGTATAGTTTTCATTCAAAATGAATCGTTGATCATTTATATACATATATAGACAACGATTGAATTGAAGGAGTGTCGAAAGAGCGCTGACGTATTGCACGATGCAAATCGCTGTCGTGGCACGTTAGATTGTGTTACTTGCATCGCCCACTCGAGCGTGTGCGATTCAAGTTCACTGGATTGGAAGCAGCCAGCGATTAATGTCGCTTTTAATGACGTTACTATCAGAGCTGTCACAATTTTTGTGATATAGATTGGGAGAAAGCAGCTGCGCGAGCTCTTTGAACTACAATAGAATAAATCCTATTATCTCATTTCGATAATGAATTTTGATATTTTGCGATAAATATTCAAATGTGCCTACGAAAACTCTCCACAAGTGAGAATTGACTCTCCAGAGCTTTGGCTGACGCCAAAATCTGTAGCACAATTGATGCTAAATCATGTAAAGCCTTGAACACAAAACTAGAAATTGTTTTGGAATTTCAAACAGAGGAAGAATCGAACAATCGTAAATGCAAATGGCTGAATTGTTCAAACGTGTTAATTTTTTCTCCATTCGAGATCTCGGAGCGATTTCTAGCACCGTGAACACAAGACTTAAGATTTATTGATGTTAATTAAAGAACTAATTAATTTCAAGGAATTTATTATTTGTTTTAATCGCACTGAAGAGAACTTTTTAATTGGTCGAAATGATCATTTGTGTGTGTTGCAAGAATTATTTGTAATTAAAACAAAATTTGAATGTTATTTCTCTTATGTCAGAACCAGAAATAGATAAAAAGTATAAGTTAAACTAAAGTTAATTTATATAGATAGAAACGGATATTAATTTTGGTCTGGCTATTATATTCAATTTCTAATGGCCGTTCCTATGTAACTAACTTTAATTTTGGTTCATCTAGTTTTAATTATAAGAATTCAAAAAGATGAAGAATAAAGTTGAAACGAGGTTAAAGTTAATCTACATTGATAGAAACGGGCATTCGAAAAATGAAGAGTTAGTCGTGAACCAAGATTAAAATTAAATTACATTGGTAGAAATAAGCATAAGTTGATTAATTTTCGCACGATAACCCAGTTTGGCTCATTCGCTCCTTTTTACGCAGCTTAATTTCAAGGAACTAAAATAAAATAAAAAATGAATACTATATATACTTTAATAAGAATAATACAATTTGTAGATATAAAATAAATTAAGAATTAAAATTGAATTATAATTGTGTGGACCTAAATAAACCCTCAGCTCCGGAGGGTTAATACCTTTAAAGTCTAATTGATACGACAGACCGAATCGAATCTCATCTTTTCTCTTACGGGTTACTCTTAAATTCCTATTTAGAACAAACGAATGTGAAATAACACACCGAAGGCTTGAGGGTTGAACTCGTTAGATCTATAATTAGTTGTCGTCGCCGCCGGCCGCGGTCGCTCGATAGACTTCCATTATTCCCGTCGAAAGGGCAGGCAGCCTGGACGTCGGAGCGGGAAAGGACGGTGTATCGCTGGAAATAGCATCGGACAAGTGCGGTGAGATATGAGGGCGCACCTGGCTGGTGCACTCGGCAACGAATTCACCTAGTGACGACGGTGACGATGACGACGACGACGACACCGACGATGGTGGTAACGAGGCAGCGCGACCTGTCGTCGGGTCGCGTACTATTCTCAAGGAATAGCTGCCCTAGAAACGAGCAAACGAGACGGCGCGATCAGGCGCGACCGTCTGACGCGTAATTCACCGAAACAGCTGGCGGACAACGATGGACGACGTTTCGGAGTAGCGTGGCCTGCGTAGCGCTTCGCTCAGCTTCGCTCAGCTTCGCTCGATCGACAGTGAATCGGAACGTCGATGACGTTGCAGAAATCTGCTGCGCGTCGAGAACGCGGGAGAGATTCACGGGATTGCCGCGGTGTTCCCTAATCTATCGTGACCGATGGGGAGTCGGTAGAAAAGCGATCTTGCAACCTATGGTGCGAATGTTTTGTTTCTCGGGCACCTAACCTACTTCATGGACACGGCGCTCGAGTGATAACACTTGGCGTGTGTGAACGCCTAGCCAATATCGGTGCTATCGCCGCGATACGATGACTTCATCGCTCGGCACTTCCTCGTTCCTTTGTCAGTATCGCCCGTGACGTCCGCGTACCTCCGAACGTAATCTACGACACATATCCTGGCAGACGAGCAATCGCGTAGCTAGTCACGACCACGAGGACATCTCCGGAGGCGACGGCTCGATCCTCCGGTTGATCCTCTTCGATTTCACGACGCGACCGCGAAGATGCTCCAGCGACGAAATCGCGGCAGAAGACGTGTTCTCGCTGTAACGTACCGTGTTAGCACGCAAGATGAACTCGCTGCTGAAGATGTCCATAATGGGCAACAAGAGGAATCTGTTGGTCCGAGACTCTCTACAGAAACAGCTCAATACGAGTGTTATGGAGATGCAGAGCGCCCCGGGGGTCGCCGACGACGGCGTGGTCGGCAACTGCGACGAGACCATGACCCTCTGTTCCGTTCTGGAGGCTATATTTCTGCACGGCTTGAAGGACAGCCTGCTGAATCGAGTGACGGAAGTTCTCAGCGGTCCCGACTTCGACGCTATGCCACAGCCAAGCTTCTGGGGTCCACTCTTAGTGTTCTCGCATCGTCAGATTATAGATCAGATACAAGCATTGAGCCAAATCACCACGGAAGTCGGATATTGTCGAGCGTGGATACGACTAGCGCTGAACGAGGGTCTGTTAGCTAGCTACTTTTGCTCTATAAGGAGAGACAATTCGGCCTTAAAACCGTATTACAATCGTTCAGCTTACATCAGGGATGTAGACCTCGTCGAAGTTGCGCAGAGATTAATAGAAAACTTGGATTATGTACGATTCGAATTGGCTTGCAACAGTAGCCTCTTGAACTTTTGGTCCTCCACTCCTCTACTTATAGCTGGCATCTGGTCTCCACCGATGAAATCTTGTCCCGTATTTAGCGCCGTAGATATAGCGAAAACGATAAACAGCGAGACGACCGATAATTTTGATGAAGTAGAAACTGCAAGTTCCATCGGTAGTTCCATCGGAATAGGATCTTTCACTTCCTCGCAATCTGCGTTTAATAACGTAGCAACTATCACGGAAGACGAGGCATTGAAAATTATTCTGACTGAAGAAAAATCCAATAGCATTATTCAACAATTGCACAATAATCCTACGGATGCTGTAACAAGCAGCCTACAAGAAAACAATGCCACTCAACAGTTATACAGTGATTCTGCAGATACTGCAAAGAACTCGAAAGAAGACGTCGAGCAAGAGGTCAAGGAGGTACAACGGATGTCAAATGGCAATGCAGAAAATACAGATAATATTGTTGATACGGAGGATCCGCTACAAGATGCTTTAAAAGACGAAATCGTTAATGATGCTAATGCGGCTACTGTAGGAAATTCATTAATAAGAAAGTTAGGATGGTCAACTTCGATTGAGGATTGTCAGTCTTCTTTAACTTCACCTGTGATATCTCACGGATCAAGCGTGGATGCACCTCGTACACCCGGCGAGGGTCCTACATACGATGCACTCATTCAAAGTTACCAAACTGGAAATAGCACGGTAACAGATCTGCAAGAATTTCTAAAGAAATATCCAAAGAAAGAAACTGTTGAAGAAGGATCCGCCAAGGTTCAGCCTGAACCAAAGGTATGTCCTCTCCTGATACAAAATATTTAAAAACGCAATTTTAAAACGCACTTTCATTATAATTCAACGATTAATTTTTATATTCCAGGCTGTGGTGAATTTCGATGAGCAGTTGGGTAATATTCCAAGGGAAAAAGGTTTAGACGTGCAAAATTACAGTTGTTTCGATTGCGGTTATGCAATTGGCATGACCTTCTCTAAAGCGCACGTGTGTGCGTACTCGGGCGATTACTACTGTTCAAAGTGCATGGCAGAGGGGCAATATCTCATACCGTCACGTATGATTCATAATTGGGACTTGAAACAATACTCCATTAGCCGAAAAGCCGCTTCGTATCTGGAAGACAAGCCGGCTCTGTTGGATATAAAGATCTTAAATCCAAGGATTTACATGGCAGTAGATGCTATGGCACAATTGCAGTCGTTACGGATTCAGTTGAATCTGTTGAGAGCGTATCTATTCACGTGTCGCGAACCTATTATTGAATCCCTACAGAAAAAGGTCACGCCGAGAGATTACTTGTACGAACACGTTCATCAATATTCCGTTTCCGATCTTCTGGACATACCCAATGGAATTCTCGCGCAGCAACTTCAAAAGGTTGTTGAATTCGCGAGGAATCATGTAATAAATTGTTGGCTTTGTAGTCAGAAGGGCTTTATATGTGAAGTGTGTAACGATACGAAAGTCATTTATCCTTTTGATATGGAGTCTACATTTCGGGTAAGAAACATATCTCGCTTTTTGTTATCTATTTTTTCCTTTTTTAATATTTAATTTTACAACAATTTATTTATTTAGTGTGGAGCGTGTAACGCCGTATTTCATGCAAACTGTTTAAACGCCAGTAAACCGTGCCCGAAATGCGAACGCAGACGTAAACGGATGGATATGCCTCTTTTGGATATGGGATGTACAGATCTACCGAACAGCAGCATGTCGTCATCTCCCACTGATATGAATTAATATATATATATATCGTTGATTTGTTAATATTTTATTATGCAGTATTGTTATTATGTTTGCATTCCGAAAAATTAATTTTGCCATGCATATTCTTGTAACTACGAATTTCGACGCCCGATATTTTCATGTAAATAATTGTATCATGTGCATAAAATGTGGAAATGTAACATATTTTTTATCAGTTCTTCTCGAATGTATATCTTCTCGAATTATTATAAACTTATATATATATTGATATAATTAAAAAAATATTTGTACCTTTCGAGACCGGCAGCTTTCTCGTACAAAACACACATTATATAATAGAGACATTTATTATAATTCTATGTACAAAAGTAGTAAAATATATGAAATCATTCATGACCTTCTTATCGCTATTTATTATATTTAATACTGTTGCTCTATTTATGTAATTTAATAAATTGACATGCTTTTTATAAGATTGAATTTACTTGATACGTTTGTACCTTGTGGCACATGTTTTGAAAACATATTTTGAATGTACAAAAATTTTAAGTTTATACAATATTGCAATTAACAATTCTTTCCCAGTGACATTTATAATAGATATACAATATAAGTCATACGCGTGTATATGTAAATGTAATAAAATTTTCTAATCTATTCTGTGAGGCACATTATTTTTGATAAATTGCCTTACTTCATTTGTTATGGTCATAAACTGTAAGATTAGAGATCTTTCTATATATGTATATTTTTTCTTTTCATTAATATTTTCATTTATATATAAAAATATTTTTATACAGATATTACACATAAAATCCACAAAGATAAAATTATTTTCCAGGTACCTATGTGATTAATATGCCTTAAATGTAATTACGAATCTAATAATAATGAAAATAATCATTTGCATGCTAGTTAAATTGAGATTGCGATAAAATAAAATATTGTGCCATGTTAATCTTAAAATTTGCTGGTTATAAAAAATACGTTTCTTTATATTGTACAATATTTGGCAACAATATAAGCGTCTGAAACTTGCAATCACGTTAAAAATCTTTAAATTTAGAATTATCGAAAAAAATTGTTTAATTATAGTCAATATTATATAGATTGCAATTCTTGATTTATATGTATGCATATATTATTATATATTACGCTATAAATATATCAATTTCACTGGAGTTTACTTTGCCAAATAGTATATATATTAAAAGTCCAGTAATCTATTATAAAATTATATATATATACTAATAATATTGAAACTAATTAGAATTGATATAAAAGAATATTGTAAGGAATAATGAAATTTTTCTACCAATATATACGTATTTTATACCATAGTGGACGAGATCGGAGTACGTTAGTGTATAGTATATACAAATAACATTATATATCATTATTAATCCTACATTGATATACATTGACGATAACCTAATATCATTTTTGTAATTTGTATAAAGAGGTGCCAATGTGCAGGATTAAAAATAGTCTAAAATTTTTATCTGATAAAAAATGTCATGTAAATAATACTAATCATTCTTACAAATATTTGTACTATCTCCGAGACGGCAAACTTGAAATATTGTCATGCTAATGATAATATTACAGTTTTGTCGTGCCTACGTTTTGATTCTTAAAGTACTCTAATACGAGTTTAACTCACCAATTTCTATACTGATAGTCCTTCCCGAGCAGTTAATGCAAGGTCTTAGGAAAATATGCCGAAGGTAAAATGGGTTTATCGGACAAACCTGCTCGTCTTAATCCGCCCTGCAAGCCAACGCTTGCAGTTTTCACTTTTGTACCATTCGAAATCACCGCTGGACCATTGTTATTCTCGATTATAGCCGGCGCCGAGGTTGAAGCCGTTGGATTCCCCGGTATTTTATTCAACGAATTGAAACGCTCCATAGGTGTGCTAGTACTTGAAATTAGAGGACTCTTATTGAAGGTGGTTAATCCTATCGAACTTTCTGTTACACCGACGCCCATCGATCGAGCTGTCGTGCGAGTAGTCTGATTAATGTTCGGATTTTGCACGATCGGATTTTTCATTGGTAATCCCGATAATGTACTAGGTTGTATTGTGCTGGGTGCAGGCGTGCGTGTTTCATATCGATTAGGAAATAATTTATTTGTTCTGGGTAACGTCAATGGAACGGAGGATGGTATCGTAACTGGAGCTGGAGTAGTAGCGCTTTGTAATGGCGATTGATTGTCTGCTAATCTCCGATTCAGCCAACTAATTACTGCAAAAGATAAGAACATCAAAGTATTAATTTTATGATTTAGAAACATTTTTATTAACAAAGACAAAATAAAATGAGGTATTCTTACCGTTATCATTATTTTTTATAATTTTTTCTTTTTCCTCCAATTGATGTTGCAATGTTCTTATCTGTTCTTTTAAATTGTCTACTTCACTTTTTGCATCTTTCGCGTCTTTAACAAGACCTTCCATTTTGATTTCCAATTGACCAACTTCTTTCTGTTTGTTGTCTAACAACCTTTCTTGTTCGAGCGCTATGCTTGTTCTTAATTTTAGTTTAGATTTGGTTGATGCAAGTTCATTTTGTAATTTAGTTAAGATTTCATTGGCTTTTACTAACTCGTCACTTAAACTTTTTAAGGAATTTTGCTTGCGTTGCAATTGACTGTCTCTCTCAGTTAAGAGATCCTCTAAATGCTGCTTTTGTTCTTTACCTGTTTTTAACATTTCCATGTGCTTGTTAATGATTACTGTTTTGTCTTTTAATTCTTGTTCAAGCACAGCTACCTTTGTACGCAAATTATTAACAGCTTGATCTCTGTCATGGTAATCTACATCTAATTTTGAATTTTGTTTTTTGAGTAACGCCAAATCTCGTTCGGCGATATTAAGTTGTTTCTCGAGAGTCTGCAATTGTTTCACTTGCTCTGTACTTGTAGCTTCTAAAAAGGATTGTTTGTCCTTGTATGTCATGTTCTGTGTTCGTAATTCAGCAAGTTCTGTGTGTAATTGTTTCACAGTTTCAGAATGCCTCTGTTCAATTTCCATTTTTTCTTTTTCACTTTGCCGTTGCCATTCCAGTCGTGCTTGTGCTAATCTAAAAGATATAGTATAATTATTAATACTTATCAAATAATTCAAATAATTTCAAACCGATACAAAATATGACCTTCCAATATTATCCATTTATTATTCTAAAGATTCACATACTTTGCTATTATAAAATCAATATTATATTTATCGTTAATTATTTACAACATGACTTATATATGTACCTGTCTTTTTCTATACAAATTTGCTGCGATGAATTAAATTGTATCTGGTTCTTTTCAGTTAAATATTTTTGCTCCAGCTGCTCCAATTCTTTTGTTTTTGTTTCCAGCTTGCTTGTTAAATCGTTTAATCTAGTTTCTAAACCAATTGTATCCCTACTTTGTTTCGAAATATTCTCTTTCAGATGCTTAATCTTCATTGCCATGTGTGTTTTCAAATCCGAATCACTCGCGGGTGATATATTTAAACTCAGATGACAGAGATGTTTAAAATTATTCGTTTCCACAAGCTTAAAGTTCCAATCTCCAGATTCCTCTGCCAACAACAGAAGGAACTTTGGCGGAGTTTTCGACAGTTGACTCGTTCCCGGAATCTGACATTGCTCCAATAAGCATATCAACTGAGTAGCAAAGTTATCAAAGTCAACTAACAGACCCTGCTGTGCTTTCAACACCTTAAAGTCATCTTCGGTGATGAATAGAGAATATAGAAAACACGAATCATCGTCATCAGACAGCATCACACATAGACTCTGAAACAAAAGATATATAAAAAAATATAATTTATGTAACAAGACTCAGCAAAGAATAGTATATTGGGAACGAAAAAGAAAACTATTCGTGGTTATTCTTATGGATGGTTATTCTTATTTCAAGACCGTCGTAAATAATGTCCTAAGATGCTAATATGACTTTTTGTCCAATTCATGGTTAATTTTTAAATTTAAGATTATCTTAAGTACCGTCTTAAAATGTCATGAACCAATCAGAGGGCTGTATATTAGTATCTTAAGATATTACTTAAGATGTTGTAAAATAATGGACTATATGAATATGAATATCGTAAAGAGAATAGTCTCTAAAGACTGATTATTTAAGACAGTCTTAAATATAAGAACCAACTACCGGCCTATAGACGTTCATCGAGTATAGAAAATTAAAAGAGAAAAACGCAGTTAACATCCATGCAACGAAGCCGTCTTACTTAACGTTTTTGGGCAAAACTCGGAAAGTTACCTTGCGGCAAACCGGACTGATGCCAGCGTGAACCTCGACATTGACTCTGAGATCCCGCTGGCGCTCCTCTTTATGCTGCGGCTTGACGTAAATCCTTTGCACCTTCGTGTAGAGAACATCGACATTGTTTAGCTGCAAGCCCGAGTCGGCGATGATCGTGCCGCCTGCTATACTGTTGAGATAGTTCATCGTTCGATCGCGCTCTCGGCAAGCACTCGTTGATCTCGCGTTGCTCGCCGCGTCTCATTTGTCGACGTTGCGGGAAATCCGGCCGAAATGCGCTCAAACGTATACGATATTTACGAGCCGCTTCGCTCAGCTCACATTGCACGAGACGCAAATAAACGCACGCGTATCAGAGACGCGTATACGCGGCGCTTGGTGTCGCCATCTTGACGGCACGCATTACTACTAACTTCACTCTCGATACTCCTGACTTACTGACTAGTTCAGATTAGTTGAAGCGAGAACGTTTTTCGGGATCGAGATTGTCTTTTTTTCTATCCTCCGAACTCGGAACATAAGCGATCGCGGGCGTAACGATTACGAAAGTTTTGTAATCCAATTTTGCAAGGTACGACGTAAAAGACATCGCGAAGGTATCGATCAAGATTTATCCCCTTATTTCAATTTACTTCTGTCCGTTGAAATCATCATGGCGCACAGAGTTAGATTTGAACGATTTATCCATTCCTATACGAATATAGATTAATTATTTTAATCTCGATTTAATTCACTCTTCACGTATAAATTTAGGTGGCTTAAAATCGTGGAAAATTTTTGCTCTTAAAAGGTGATAAATATATATTTGAGCGTTGAAAAGAGAGAAAACGAAGATGTTGAGTGTAAAAAGTACAAGCAACGCGAACAGACCTCTTTTTTTCTATAGAACTAGAAAGAAATTACAAATTGGTTAAATCAATTGTTAACTAATCTACATTGGTAGAAATAAACAATATTGTTATTTAATTCAAATAATGCTTGTTTTCACCAACGTGGATTAACTTTAGTTCGACGGTTTACTCTATTTTTTCTAGTTTTATAAGAAAGAAAAAGATAAAGAGTAAGTCGGAATCAAGATTAAAGCAATTATAATTTACATTGGTGAAAACGGACATTCGTCGTTCTAAAATCGAGAATCTGTTGATAAAAAACTTTGTTTTTATTTTATGGATAGATGAATAATTATATTTAGCTATTATCAGCACTACGAAATAACAAATAATCAACTTTAAAAATCGCTCCCCGTTTCTCGATGCATATCGAAGCGCTTTGCTATTTTATCCAATTCACGAAATTTCATCAGAATGTCTAAATAATTAACCACAATAATTTAAAATTAAAAGTAATTTTTTTTTACTTCCAATAAATCAAAGTATCGCGGTTAGTGCGTTAATTAAATACGATATTGAAAATTAACGGAACAAGATTTTTGGGCGTGACACTTCGAACGGAGATCATCGTCGTCGGCACTCGTTTTTGTTCAAGTATCGGCGCCAACGAAACGAACGACCGGTTGAAGAATTGCGTCCTGCTATTCGCAGTTGAGTTTCGGCGCGCGACGGTAACCGAGCACTTTGCCTTCCCGCGCGATTCTGTGAGGACGCGTCCGATTGGCCGGCGGTCGCCGCGGCGACCAATGAGCGGCCTGACCGAGACGGTGACGTAGCGTTTAAAGCGCCGTACGCGCTGAGTTGCGTCCGCTGTCGCCATGCCATGCGGCTGTTCTCTGCGATTGACAGGCTCGTTTGCGCGGTCGCGCATCTCCGCTCCGACGACGAGTAAAACGATCGCGATTGTTTTTGACGCGTGTCGACGGACGGCATTGCGAAGACGGCCGTGGAAGTGTACGCACGCGTGTGTTCAAGTGTTATACACGCGACGTGAATTCGTCGTGAATCTTTTGACGAAAATGACGGAGCTCAGCTCCCGCGTCCTGGCAACGGTTGGCGGTTGGACACGGCGGTTGCAGTTCGAACATAACGTCAGCGGAGCAACGCGAAGGTGAACATGTAGGTACTTTATTTGCAATGTTTTGCATTGTTTTATGGCACACGACGTGGCCGGTGATTCTCTCCAATTCTCTCGACTGATTGTCGTTGGAAAAGCAGAAATTGCCATTTCCGAATTAAGCCGCGTGTTCCGCAACACGTCGACCGGTGGTGCTCGTAGCGCCTTTTCAATTCTCCATCTCGGAGTCGCCACGCGATACGTGCTGCCCTCAAACGGCGACTCCGAAAGTTGCCAGCTGGTTTTATTTTCTCTTTTAGCTAATTCGTAACTGCAGTTACACATGGAGACTATTTTTATGATTACTATTATGCTAATTAGAGACAAGGTATACTTTTACTTTTTTTTCAAATCGATATAGTTTATGTAAAAACAGTATTAATTATTGCATTTAATTAATTATTGATATATGTATATTAATTAATAATGCATATAAACACATCGTACAAAAAAATGTACGATAATAAAAAATATACTAAATTTTAATAATCATTTGTGTTTGAATATCAACTAAATATTTACTAAATATAAAGAAATATTTATTTGATACAAGAACCATTAATTTGATTTTTAACGATATGTATAATTTTTTTAGTAAATAAAAATTCCTAGATAGAGCAACATGTCTCTTATTGATGGAATGTTGCTTGCAAACAAATATGTGTTTCTATTCGAATTGTAGCAACTAAATTGCATTTGTTGGCAAGATGATGCTTTCATGATATAAGAACTTCAGATAACTTACCATTGCAGCAACTTATCGATAACTTTAAAATCTTCATCATTAAAATTCATGCTGTTGCAGTCATGTTGTCATAATACAGAGTTGCTATAAAACTGGAAATCAGGGAAGTATCAGGGAAATTGATAACAGTTTTGTAAAATTTTCTGGAAAATTAAAATTCTTGGTTTTCAAAAAAGTAAATTATGCGTACATCACACATACGTAGTTTTGGAATACTGTCAACTTAACGATTAAACGCAAGTATTGTCAGCGACGTTAATGATAATTTACATTGCTAAGTTATTGATTTAACTATATAATTTTTTTAGTAAATAAAAATTCCTAGATAGAGCAACATGTCTGTCTTAATAAATTGCTCTCTCAACAAAATATTTGACGGTTTCTAAATCAAGACGAAACTACAAAAACTTTTAAAATATTATTCGAAGCATCAGGGAAAATCATGAAATTTTATCTGAAAATCGGGCAAAAGTTATGGAACTTTAGGACAAAAGAGTTTGTAGCAAGTTTGTAATAATTTATAGGATCACACAATTCAATCATATTGCTGACAACGCGAATTAATTTTGATGCTGCTATCTTGACATTAAACTGCTGGCAATACATACCATATGTACACTATTGTCTGCATGTTACTGCAATGTACATTCGAAATCGTTGAAGACAAATATACGGCAAGTTGTTAGCACAATAAGCAATTACAGATTTGCACGATTTTGCTGAAACACGCTTGATTATCTGGGTTTATTAACTATAAGTAAATATATAGAGAGTACTATTCAAATAAATATTTATTAAAATTTAGTACATTTTTCTCAGTGCACACTGAAAAAAAGTTTACTAAATCTTAATACATATTTTTTTGGATAGTACTAAGCAGAGTTGGTAAAAAACATACACGTGTTTTAAACAGTTTAAAACATGCTTAGTTGATGCTTTTAATATGTTTTAAATATGACTTTTTTATAATACTGTTTAAAGCATATTTGAAGCATTAAAACCATATTTAAGAAGAAACAATGTTTTATTCTAAAAAAAAAAAAACCATTAATCTTTACCAACCCTAGTACTACGTAAACATTTACAGTAAAAAAATTAATTAATTAAATTAAATTAAAGTGCATATTTTTTTCATGCTTACCGTAAATAAATAAGATCATATATGTGTCACGATGCCCACGCAAGATTGGATCGTTAAAGGAAAGGGATGTAATCATTCCGCGCGCCTGTGCACGCACATTCGCGTCGATTTCCACGAAATAAAAAGAGTAGAAACAAAAAGGGGAAACAAAGTCGTATTGCCCGACGATTCGCTGGAGGCGTTTTCATAAAAGACAGCTGTCGGCTGAATATATCAATATCGAACAGGAAGCCGATATCGCGGCTTCAAGGGGAAGCAATAATGCGACGGGCGTATTACAATCGGACGCACATATTCGTAACTATCACTTTCCTTATACACAGCCGCCTTTCGCATAGCGGCCAAGGGGTCAGTGCACTTAGAATCTTACCGTCGCGCGAACAGCTAACGCTGACTCATGCGCATGCGTGCATCCGGCGCAATATTTTTCGCGACCGTGTAGGAAATCCCGCGCGCGTGTTACGCGAAAATAGACGTAATCGTTCTCGCTTCTGCGATCTCGTTGCCGGTCGAATCGCACAGCCGGGGCTCTCGTAATCGTGAGAGCGCGAAACGTATCCAGGTCTGGCGGTCATAGGGAATTCGACGTTCTACCTACGTCCCTTTACCCTTAATGCTCCAAGCTCTTTCAAAAAAGACACGCACTCGCTATGCTTTTACCTGGAACAGTGTCAGGATTCTGCTAACTCTCTCTAATTCATAAATTGATTCGTAATTTTCTCGTTCTCTTCTTCTTTTATCGCGTGACTGCTGCCTGTAGGTACTTTCCGATACGTGCGGGTAACAACTGTTTGAAAGAGATCCCAGCCTAAAGCGTATTTGATAAAGTATCTGTCTACAATTATATATTTTACGTACGTTATGATCTTTTCTCTTCTCTCTCTCTCTCTCTCTTACTTTTTGCACTTATGCCTCTAACATGTATTATTATTATTTCATATTTTTTATGTATTTTTTTGGTTTTTCATTACTTGTAAATGTGTGTTTTTTATTATTTCTTTGTTATGCTTTTCTATTGTATAAGTTACTACTATCATTATTATTTTCTTTTCTTTCTGTGAATTTCCGTTCTTATATTTTTTGTAATTATTGTTATTTTAGCAATTGTTTTTTTTTTCTAGCGTTTGCCCGTTTCTACCAATGCAAATTAACTTTAATCTCGATTCAACTTGTTCTTTATCTTTTTCCAATTCTTAGAAGTAGAAAGAGATGAAAAGTTAGTTGAACCAAGATTAAATTAAACTACATAGAAACGCGAAGAAAATTTCTTTTTTAGAGCGCTCAATAAATAATGATATCTGTCTGTTTATCTTTTCGATTTATTTTGTGACGATTAGTCGAATGATTTCCTCAAAGAAAGGCAAAAACTCTGTCGAAACTCTGCTCAACTGATTCATTTGGAGTTGCCCGTCCCTTTTTTCGCGGTCGTGACGATAATTCCCGGGAAATCGTGAAGGAAGGGCAACCGAGTTTAACCGCAAAAGTGGAGCTTAAGACTCGATTATGAAGCCGTGACTCATCCGTGCCTGCTCGCGATAATGGGGCCGCTTATTCCACGTTTCGCAAATCCGCGCATCTCGAATGCGCTCCGTTACGCGCGCGCGGCGTTCACCAAGTCTTTGTTCGTCGTGCATCGTTCCCCTGCTCATAATAAAACCGTCCCTTCCTCCCTCGCCCCAGACTATATCTCGGATTTACGAGTAGCTGCGGCATTCGGACCGGAAAAATTCGATCCCCCCCGGTGAGATTTTCCTTCAATCACCCCCGCTCTATATACCCTGTATTTTCGTTTCTCTCCTCGTCGGAGCAGTCTCCTCGAAAGCTGCTGGGCCCTATAACCACCTGTCTCGTTCACAAAGGGAAGGAGGAAGGCGAGCCAACAGGTTTTAGCCGACACACCTGATCGGAGCCGAGGAGTATGCGTACCTGGCTTGGTTCCATCCGATGGATCGACGGAGTTTCTTCTTATACTTCTTTTCCACGTAATATCTCCTGTTACTTCCAGACTCGTAATCGATCCACATCCATTGCGATGCTCGGAATTGGTGAACGTTGCATCGATGCCTCGATCGATGCGGATGCGATGATATTTTGCCAATTGTGTAATATTCATTCTACAATTTCGTTTTCCTGGAATCCGTTGTAACTACACACGGAAAAATACTATACACAAGTAATATAATTATTTGTTTCGAGTATTTCAAAAATTCGTATATTTACAAATCTATTATAAATTCATTACAATCATTAAATATTCAAAATATATTTTATAAATTCTGATAAGTTTAATATACTTTAGTTAAGATTATTAAATTTTAATAAAATCGATTTACTTATTATAATATATAAAGTCGTTTTTTTTCTATCAGTTTTATTAATATAATATTCTTCAAAAGAAAATTAATAAATTTAGGTACACAGTAATGAGTTTTTCTAAAACTTTTAATAAATATATATTAAGATTATTATCAAGAAAATTATCTTAAAGATAATACCATTACTTAAAAGAAAGAAAGTAAATTGAGTAATCATTTTTCTTAACAATAGATTGGTATTTTTCTATGTGTAGATATTGTAATACCTGGGAATCAACCCGCAACTTGCATAATATATAATTTATAATAATATCGACAAGAACAGGAGCAATGAAAATTGGATAAAGGCAATTTAGATCTAGAGTGTATAGATAAGGAAAAACTTACAAAAAAAATTCCATGAACTACGCCATCAACTTTATTCTAAATGGTTATAATTGTAAGAATTGATCAAGCTTAGTTGAATATTCTCCTTAAATTTGACAGTGATGGGTCAATTCTTACAACTGCATACAACCACTTATAACTACGCTTACGCAATTACAGAATAGGCTTAAAAGACTGAGAGAGAGAGAGAGACTCATTCTCCTCGATACGCGTATAGATGCACCATTGGATTCGAAACCTCGTGTGAAATCGAGCATAATTTCTTTGATTGTGAACTCCGTTTTCTAGAAACAAGGGAAAAGCGGAGAAAGTGTAGTTATTATGCGTGATGTCTGCGTAGATTACGCATTGTCTACGTAGATTACGCATCGACGGTAGTTGGATGTAGTCTACACGCGAACATGGATTTCTATTCGCAGATTCGACGCAATTCGCGAGCTATCGATCGTGAGCACCACTGCATCGCTGGCTGGCGCTTTAAAGGGATATGTCCATATCGCGCTCGCGTCGCCTTAAAGCCTACAAGAGAGAAGAGAGAGGACCAGAGGTCTCTCGAGGAGCGTTATTTGGATGGTCTACAGCTTGGTGAGAGACCTGGCAACTACGCGTTCTCTCTCCTCTCTCTCCTCTCTCTCTCTCTCTCTCTCTCTCGTTCTCAAAAATGCGAACACGAGAAACCACACTATCATAAAATTGCCGATTGGCTTCGAGGTCATCGGCGGGAGGAATCGGCCTCCATCATATGTTGCTTTTTTTCACTCATGACTTTTATCAAAAACTACTCGTCGAAGAGTTGCGCCATTATCGAGATTCCTGCGTTTTTTTCACGTCAGAAGGAGATAATTTCGTGCGTAGTCCATAAAAAAAAATTGAGAGGATCAGATTCGATCAGATTTGACAATTCGTATTATAATCTGGATTTAATCTGGGGGATCTGCCCATTAATCTTTTTTTTTTTTCATTCAGCTTACAAGTTATAATAATATTTAACTGTAAAATTTTCGTTGAACATTAAACTTTGCGATACCGTATATTTTAAGAATGTATAAACAAATCTGCGCGAGCGTGAAGAAATCCTTCACGAAAATTCAAGATGTGAAACGTAAATCCAGCTCACGTAACTGTAATTGTAATCGTGAGCTGTGTTAGCGGTTTTGCAGCCTATCTCTGCTTGTTAGACGATAGCGTTCCAGTTTCGTGCGTTCATTTTGTTAAACGTCTTGTATCGCCAGTCTTGCGGCGTGCAATTTTGTACAAGATGATCTAATCACGAAAGGAAATTTCAGACCACGGCGCATGAGAGATGGGACGACACGACAGTATGAAATTCACCGTGATCTTTCTTTCTTTTTCTTTCCTAGAATTGCCAGAAATTTGATTATTATTTGCGACGAACGCGTGTCAGAAATATATGGAAACTGTTGTTTCTGCGTCGCAACAATCATTAATTTTTATAGGAAGCCACTATTGCTCGTTTCTACTAATGTAGTTTAATTTTAATCTTATTATTACTTCAACCAACTCTTTAATTTTTTCTAGTTCTAAGAATTAGAAAAAAATGAAGAGCAAGTTGAATTAAAGTTAATTTGCATTGGTAGAAAACTAGAAATGGGCAATAGTGGCGCTGAAACAGTCATTTTGAAATAAGGAGTATAACGAAATAATGAATTATAATAAACCTTACACTCAAATACGACTTTAAAAGCAGATCCTCACGTTTCAAAGATTAATGCTTTCGTATGCGCAATCAGTTCCGCACAGTATAGCACACATAATCTTTTTAAATAATAAAAAAAGAAAGATTTTGTTGAAATTTAAAATTTAGATATAGATCTGAAAATAATTTTGTTGTCTTTTAAGGTAAGTATTCATAGTCGATTCTTATATTTAAGACCGTTTTAACTAAGTCTTAAGATGTCATAAGCTAATTACAGAGCCGTATTAGCATCTTAAGGCATTACTTGAAACTGTCTAAAATAAGAATAGAGTATGAATATACCGACCTAAATAATTATGTAGTAATCCGAAGCATGATGAGCAATGCTGTAGCAAGTTTTAACATTCTACCAACCGGTTTGAGCGTCCTGCGTAATTATTTTGATGGTCCAACAAAATTATTTTTAGATCTGTATCTGATTAAGTTTTTAGATATTTCAGCAAAATCATCCTTTTCTTGCACAATTCAATTTTTCCATGTGATATATTGATCGATATATCACATTATTCCACGTCTTTCAGTCATTCAGAAAGCCGTTTGGTGACACAAAAGACGTATCGATCGATGATCTAACTCAATGAAATTACACCGATGCTAATTACCCATGCAACGCGCATCTGCCGGAAAAAGTCGAGTCTCCATTGTCTCTGGGAACGTCATTTTTGCGAAACTTCCTGCCATATTATCCGTAAGAGAGAAACAGAGAGAACGTTTGTTTACGTGTTTAACTCACGCAATCGAATCGTAACGGGAGGGTGGAAGAAACTTTCTGATTGGTTAGTCTACGACGCAGTCACAAATTTATGTGGACGAAAGCAATCGACTCAGGAACACACCCGGATATGTGCCGGTACGTTTCCGTGTTATTCGTGGGTTGAGCACCATATCTTTCTACGTGTCTATTCAATACTGGACGCCTACGACTTTGCGAAGCTCGCAGTTTTATTGTCGGAATTTATGAAAACGCGTGGTGCTAATTTCGCTAATTTTTTTATAAACCTCGACATAAAATCACGAGAAGTGACGCTATTATATACGTCTATCCGCAGGATACGTTTATAACTGTCGCGTCGTTTCGCGGATAAATCAGAAAGAATGGCCGGGTGTAATTTCGGTTTCTATTCCATTACGCTCATTTTTGCGCAATTTCGTATTGTTTTCCACGCGCTCTCGTCGTTGTTTTATATTGCCGCCGTTGCGCATCATATCCCGCTGCGCCGCGCCGCGTTGTTTCTCTGTTATTTCACTCCGTGTCCGGTCGGTGCCTACCTCGGTGGTTTCCGAAGCTTTTTCCACCGTGACTCTCTTTTTCTGGCGAAATCCTGATGTCAAATTACGTGTTTCGTAATATGCAAAAAGAAGTAAAATTACGATTATATAAAATAAACGGAGCATGAGGTCGCGAGGAATCATCGGGAAACGCGAGAGATCGCGAAAGACAAATTTG
This sequence comes from Mycetomoellerius zeteki, assembly GCF_001594055.1. NCBI lineage: Eukaryota > Metazoa > Arthropoda > Insecta > Hymenoptera > Formicidae > Mycetomoellerius > Mycetomoellerius zeteki. The sequence goes on from NW_017257632.1 coordinate 3,298,013, forward strand.
AGAATCGTTGTGTCAATGTATTCCATATATATATACATATATATACATATTCCTATAACGTTCTTGACTGTTCCACTTTATTCTGTATTTTTATTAATATAGCGAGATCTGATGCTGTTGCATGTGTATAACAAGTGCATATAACGGTTATGTGACGTCGCGAACATTTATTAAAATTGCGTCTTGTACTTTTCCTCTTTCAACCTTTATCTTCACATCATGTTGTATATATTTATTATTGTAACGGGATCTTAACGTTGTCATATTTTTCTTACAATTAGAATAGCAGTTATTTCGCATTTACATGCATTTAACCTCTGCTTTGTACAATTTTTCTATAATTTGCCACTCTTTTCAACAACTACCGGAAATATACGCGATTTTTTTATGTATTTTTTTTACAACGTATTTAATATCGGAGAAATAATTCATTATGAATCCGGCATCTATATAGCGTATTCCTTGTAATATATGACCTCGTTCGCCCCTGTAGAAAACGGGTGTACGAGGAAGTCTGGTAATGGTTTTACGCAGCTGAAATTCTAATCACTTCCTACAAAATTCTACGTGTTTCGCGTGCGTTAGTTCCAACGTAGGCAACACGGAAATGTGCAAGCGGGTGTTCACTGAAACAATCGTTAAACCTAATTCGATCGCACGTAATTTGTCGTTTTTCATTCTGTATTGCGCTTTCGCACTTCCTGAAAACGCACTGACAATGAGAGAAAAAAATAGTTGCAATTACCATAATTTAACTAAAATTTATAGTCATTTGTTGTAACATATATTTATAGTTGCTTCAATCAATTTTCTATTTGTTACAAATATAGTCAATTATGCTATTAATAGTCACTGCTTGAAAATCTTTAATTTTTATTATATTTTTTTAGTTATTATTACTATATAAATAGTAAGTGAATTTAAGAAAATAGTTATGTTCATTGTAATTGCGATTGCATTTACTGAATAAAAATGTTAATTTTATTTACCATTTATATCTTGATATTTTACTATATTAATATTTGAAATTGTTAATTTATAGTAAAATTTTGAGAGCACTGCACATACCTATATGATTATTATTACTAATATATATATATAAAATTTTTGATGAAACTACTATTAATCACAATTACTTTACTATTTTTTTATAGTAACAGACTGAAAAAAATATTAAAACTACTACTTTAATAAATATTTTTTTGAATAATTCCAACTAGATATTTACTAAATGTAAATATGTATTCAGTTGATACAAAGCCATTAATTTGATTTAACTATCATTTTCTATTAAGTAAATATTTATTTATTGTAAATAAATGTTTACTTAGTACTATTTAAAAATTAAGATTCAGTATATTTTTTTCAGCGTACCAAACCCTTTTCTCTCATTACGTCGCAAGAGGTCTAATGAGTCGTCTTTTTTTAATGCAGTCCATTCACTGATTCGTCTCGATAATATATACATCTACGATCGTTTAAAAATTTGCACATTTATTATTTAGCTGTTGACGAAACGGTCGGTTTAATTTTAGCGCGCGACATAATTGTTTTAACCTTTTCAACTAATTCGAATGCATTCGAATAATTCATATATGCAAGATTTTCACGCTCGTGCATTTGCCACGTGATCGAAATTTCCTTTGTTACGCAGTAATGTGAACAGTTCATAATTTTCTATTTAATGCGAGAGGAGATGTAAGCGCTTAAAAGCGCTCCAACGTAGATACTTGGAATGAAATAAATACTTGGAAATAGCAGTTGAAAATGAAAAGTAACTTGTTTATATTAAATTGTGGTGACGGGTGTAATTGGGAGTTTTGTAAATCTGTTTATGACGCATCGGAGATTAAAAAGGTTGCGTTCATTGTGTAGGATTAAGAGCGTTAACAAATGGATAGAGGCAATGTATAATTATCATTGATAATAATTATCATTATTATCGCTTATCGTTTGTCCCGATAACGAAATTAACGTATATACAATATAGGATATAAGCGTATTTTTTTCATCCGTTATTTATCTGCAGGATTACCGGGCTATTAATTCAGGCGTCGTAAACGGATCATTGATACACTGCCGAAGGCGACCGATAACGTCTTCAAGAAATAACGAAAACAACGAAAAAGTTTCTCTCGTAAATTCTGTATTTTGCTTTAGATTATGCACTCCTATCTGCGTGTCTGGCTCGTTGCTCTTCGCCGCGCGAGCGGTCTTATTGCGCGTCGGCGATCCTCCGTCTCATTATTCATATCTTCTGGCCGATTGTATTTCGATCCTTGGTTCACCCCCGTGCCACCCCTTCCGCCCGTGGCGGTGCCTCCTCCTACGTGTACGAGGTAACACGGTAGGCGAGCGGAACGCGTTGTCTGTCCATGTCTTCGTGGAAGAAGAAAATGCCGCCGGTTTGTGGTTTCCGCTTGGCAACAGCGCAGCCGACTGTCCGTCCGTGCTGCCTCGCTGGGTCGACTCATTGGCGTAATCGCAAGGGGAGGCCCTCGAGATCGCCCGGTTCCTTTTGTCAATGTATTCGCAAAAAGCGAGACCGGGAGAACGAAGCGACGTGACGCCCGGAGTTCTTCAGACTCGGACCCGCTGCGATATTATCGCGCATCTGCCGGCGAAAGTCGCTTACGTCGAATTTTAATGACAGACCGTGAAAGATCGCTCGTTCGGGTTGAAGTAACACGTGCACGATAATATTGATACCGAAATCTTGCTTTGTTGCTTACACGATACCCTATTTCTGTGAGATACGATCGATTTTTCATTACAACTTCATCGTTTTGCTTGATAGATATCGCTAAGTTTTCCTTGATATCGAGTAATATCGACGTGAATTATAACAGTTGCTGATATTATTCGAATATGAATGTTTCCACAAAGCTGTGGCAAAGGTACATACACTGAACAAAATTTACTAAATTTTAATACATATTTCTTTGAATAGTACTAAGTAAACCAATAAAAAAGAATAATAGTTAAATGAAATTAATGGTTTGCATCAAATAAATATATGTTTATATTTACTGAGAACTTATATTTAAACAAATATTTATTAAAATTTAGTATTTTTTCAGTGTAGTTGTAGTTAGATACTTTCTCCCAATGTTGAATCGAACGCGTCTCGCCGCGTTATCTGCTAAGCTCGTGAAACTTGTTTGATTAACAACGACGATCTTCTAATGTTTAGTAACAACTCAACTGAAAATTATATCTCAGTCTTACGCTATTGGCGATCTCCCCTGACTCTTCTGTCTCTTCCCTACCCTACCCTGTTCCAGTGGCTTTCATGCGGTCCCACTCTTCCTCTCCCCATGTCCCCCTTGTTCTCTCATTCTATCTCTCCCGGCGCGTATGCTCCCCTTCTCTGTAACAGCATACACACATACGGACCACACATACATATGCACGCGAGAAGCAGCCATTTTTTTCTTGTCAGGACAGAAAATTCGGCAACACCGGCGCGCGGCTGATCCGCGCCGGGAGTCACGAAACAGCGCGAGCGAATTCTCCGATTCTGCAGCCCACGGAGCCGCATCGCGTCTCTCTGCTTCAGGAGAGATCGAGAGGCGAGAAGCGAAAGATATCTCTCGGGGTTTCGATCCCCGGTCGACGAAAGTTGGTCACCGCCGCTGCCGTCGCGTCGTCGCTGCCACCGAGAGAATTTCTCCGGTTAATGGAACGGGGCAGGACGATCTAGTAACGCCAGTAAGAGCCACCCGCGTATTCAAATGTGCTCCGCTTTGACTTTCGTGCGAGTCAATTCCGTAATTTCCTTCCAGCCGATGCTCCCGTTGATCATGGCGTGTATGAGAAACGGGAGGTCCTGAATTTCATAGAAAATCTCTCATCGGGGAAGATAGGAGATATTTCATGAAAGAAAGGTCTCTGAATAATCGATTGTTATATTACTTTTTTCCGTGCTGGAAAGTATGAGAAAAAGACTTGTTAAAGCAACTAAAAACTTCATTGATTCAGCAAATTTACAGCCATAATAACGGACAGCCAGTTTTCTATGTTAAAGTAGCAAAATTGTATAGCTGAATAAAAATGAGCGATTATAAGTAATTATTTGTTGCAATAGCACAGCAAAGATAACTTTCTATGAAGATCAGTTCAATAAATAGATCAAAATTTTTAACAAGACTTGTTGAGGCTAAGATGGTACTTTCACCATTGTAATGAAGAAAACTTGTTAGGTTGGCAATTTTCATTGTAGCAAAGAATTAGCCAAATTAGCATACTGATAATTGCTTACAGACATAATTTCTTTGGTGAACTATATCTTTTCTTAGTTATAGATGTTGAACTCGTCCAGCAAGCTATAGCTTTGCTGAACTATCTAATTTGTTTTTTTCTGTATAACAAAAAACACAGTGTATATTGTTAATTTGACTAAAACAATGGAGTTAAACGATTTAACTAAAAAGTATTAAATATGACTCAAATTTAGTTTATTATTTACGAAGTGCATACGTCAATATTTACTTTGAAACTAACCACAGAAATGAATTGATTTATATTTTGGCACACTTGGAAGTTATAATAAAAATAACATAATGCTATTTAATTCAAAGAATTGGGTTACAAGTGCTCTCTTTTGATATTTAACAATACAAATAACAAGAAAATAATGATTCACTGTGTCATCTAAAAAACACTCTACATGTTGCATTAAGGGTCGCTGATACCTACGTCGATACCTACGCATCGGCCATTTTAAACCGTGACGTCAAAAGTATTTATGTTAAAATAAAGGTCCCGGCTTACGTATACGATCCTTATCGAGATGAAACGCTTACGCGATTGAAAACTGAAATAATCCCCTGAGCTATACGTATCCCATATTTTATTTAATATTCTCTGTAATTATATCCGCGGAGCGTTGATGTGAAGCGTACGTATATAATAATCCGACGTGTGAGCAAGCATGCTCAATGCGCACGTCGCGGGCGCGTGAATTGCACAGCAAATTTAAGTTGTACGTAGATAAAAGCCCGCCTTCTCACCGCTCGATACCTTCACCGTAGAACGTGATTTGGTTGACTCCGTTCTCTTTTTCTGCGTCCGTCGATTGTTTTACACGCTCGACGCTTGTCGCTGTCGCAGCAACGCTCTGAAGGTGATCGACGTCGCGTCGGCGAGAAGAGCATTTGTAGACGAGTGATGTTTCGCGCTGCTTTTACCGGAAACCTGCATGCATTTCCGTCGTGACACAAGTTGGGCAAATTCGTTTTCTCTCTTTCTCTCACTTATCCGTTTCTCACCATCTTTCCGTTTTTTTATATAATTTATTTTCATATTTTATTTTACAGAACTATTTGTTTAACCTAAATTATAAAACTATTGAAAATACACTCAAAATTCTCAATAATTAATCAGTCCACAAAATGATACGCCAGCTTTACACGTACTATTTTATTTGTGTTAGCTTGATTTATTTTTGTTGCATTACTTTCCCAAGTAGAAAAATTTCAGGGAAAAACTGGTCATGTCATTAGTCACTGAACTGAATAATAAAACTACATAAAATACGTATATAAGAACAGAAATATGTAATTAGAGAATTCTTTAATTGCATATTTCTGTTCTTGTTTTTCTCTTATTTTTATGTTCTTAGAGGACTAGCATTAGACCAACAAAAAACGCCTTCGTTTCTCCCCCTCTCCTCCCCTCTCTCTCCTGCGGTACTACAATTCGTGTTTGCTTATCCCGGAATATATCTCATTTACTTCACATTCTCTGACTCGCGCAATTTTTTAACCGTTCCGACCTCACAAATGTTTTTCCGAAATGAGATTTCACGAGGCTATTACATCGCGTAACGGGCCTCAACCCCTCGGGCACTCCTCCCCCGCGATCCCCCTCCCACCCAGTTTCCCCTTTGTCCCCGCTTCCTTTTGCCGCCCCGGTCGTTATGGTGCGCTCTCTCATCGTGAAAGACCCTCGATTCCAGACTTGGTTCGTCGGCCGGCTCTCTACTCCGCGCTTCAACGGAGCGTCCAACAACTAGTCGTTCTCTTCTGTTTCTAGCTGCCTCCCTTTCCCCATGCCTGTCTTCCCTTCCTCTATCGCAGCACGTAATTTTCCCGGGTCTTCCCACGCCACGCGTAGAATCATCTTAATCCGTGAATAGGGAATTCTCGAATTTCAGCGTCAACGCTGTGCTTATTCAATGTGGAAGTATCAAATATCGAGCAACTAACCGATCGAATAAAAATAACTTCCGAAAAATGAGGAAAGAATAGTGAGAGTAGATTTCTTCCGTTTGTGACGTAATTATATGTTAAAAGACCACAATTTATACATTTAGGATAATGATGAAGGCAACCCTGAATGATTAAAGCACTGTGCGTGTGTCGATGCGGCTCGTTCGACGGGATCGAGCTTATAATCCGAAGGGCCCCTAACAATGTTCTCTTTAGGAAGGGGGATTACAGCGACCATGAGAGGCAATCACCATGGACACGAACCCCCCGAATGTTATAAGCGCAATGCCGCTATGGGGTGGACGGTGGATCTGCACCATGTATTTGATCGTCCGTTCTTTATGGTTGAAATACAGAGAGACGTAATCGAATGCTTTCTCTCTGCTCGTGAATTTTGCGTGTTAAACTTTGACGAATATTATGAGTGTTAATCGATAATCGTTGATGGAGCCGATGGACGAAGCGGAGGGATAGGAGGAGAACCGGTTTGCTCGCGATCGCGTAGGCGTGCGATCTGTCGGCTACGCGAAGCACGAAGCCTCCTCATCTTACCTGCGCTTCTGCTCCGCTTTTCCTCGCTAAAAAGCCGGCTTCGCGGAAATAACGCTACCGTCCCTCCGTTACGCCTCCGGCTGTTATCGTGACACGTAACGACTCGCTCGTGAACGGCGGACTCGTAAAGATGCGTGAAGCCACGTAAAGCTGTGTTGCTCACCCGAGAGGCGTTCAAGGCGCCGACATTCATCGTCGAAAGAAATTATTGTTTTTTTATAAATCATTCCCTTAATACACATTGGAGATCCTCAAGAGATTGGACACCATTTTTTAAACAACTTCTAATTGATCCGCCATATTTTTCAGGACCTGCTTAAGGTAGAATGAGATGCATGAATATCTCTATTTTATGCATAATCTATCAAAAATATGACCTGAAAAATATAGCAGACCAAGCATAGTGTACAATCTCTTACTTGAGAATTTCTATATAGGACACATGTCTTTCATTTTTATTTTTTTTAAAAAAACTAGGAGCATTAAGTAATCAGTTAACACATTTATTTATACAATTAAAAAAAATACTTAACCTTATAAATGCTTTCTAAAGATGTTGAAGTATATGTAAGAATCACTTAATAATTTTTCTATATTTGTTAAATTGATGAAAATTAACCCGACATGAATGACTCATCGTGCGTAGCGAAGGATCAGAAAATTATCGTGTATGGTGGATGTGCTAAGGATTAACTTCAATTACTTTACAATCTTGCTTCGCGACTGTTCGCATAGATTTATTTCACGATTTTGTACGTCGCTTAAGACTAACCGAGAATCAATTTATCCAACAGCTGCGAACGAACGGAAACTCATTTCCGTTGTAAAATACTGCAAATACTTGTCATCACTTTCCTTTGCGATTTTTTTCTTAGTAATCTGATCATTAGTCTATAATGAGCGCGAAAGGAGTGAACAAACCGACGTACGTTTTTTGCTTCGAATGACTGTTTATATCGTTAGAAAAGATCGTCGTGTAACATTTCACGATTGCTACGTCGAATATCCGTGTCGTCCATAAAAATCGATAAAGGTATAGTGACGCTCATTGTTAATGATTATCTATTCTGGCATCGTGTTTAGACCATTTATGTTACAACGTTACTCGCTCGCGTGTATCTGTGTTACGTAAGAGCGAGTTACTTATCGATCACAGAGTGCCCCATTTGGGCCTAATAACACCGCGTTTCTATTTAATCATGAGCTACCGTTGATATCGGTTGATTTCGTGCTTATAACAGTTTAATGGTGCATACAGTCGTCCTTAAAAATGTGTTCGATTAGCGATACCGTGTCTGCTCTAATAAAGGAATAGATTGCCTTTGCATACGACGACGGATAACTTTTACGATTATTGTCTGTACATGGAGATTATTGATTGATTGTCCGTACAAAAGGATATCACGAGTCATGTGGCTGATCGATGTTGATGCAATTTATTGACGGCGTGCTATTTGTAAAGCTGGTACATTCTACGATAAGTTTGAAAGTGATTGCGAATTTATAATTATGTAGTCTGCTTATATATCTCCTATTATGTGAAAATAGCAGGTTCTTCCAATCCGCGATAATTCGCGGTACAAACTGGTTATGCAATGTCAAAGTTCATCGATGGATAAATCAGACTAGGAAAATTGCAAAATTAATACGGACAAATCTTTTCTATAGCCGGCAGTAAATACGTTATGATGTGAATCAGTGCGTATAATTCTTTTATTGTATATTTCATTCATCCTCTATCACCGTCCATTCACTATAATGGCGCAACACTTGCGAAAATTTGCACGTTCGGCTCTTTATTCAATCCACGTAATTCGCTTCTCTATTCATGCGTTTCGTTTCTTCGCGAGGAAGGAACGTTGACACTAAATTCGATTGCATATCGCGATGACGACTGCATTCAGATGTTATTACTACCCGAAGTTTAATGGCGTCGCGCTATTCATGCCCGTCGATTCAGAGCTTAGAGGTGCAGTTAGACCAAGTTACGACCGATATTATAGGCTTTCCGATGTAATCCGAAAGATAAGTCACAACTATGATCGTCGATGGAAATGTCAGTGTATTTACGTTGCAAAAATAATTGCTGCTATAAACTTTCTTCGGTACAATCATTCGAAATTTCACCGAGCATAATACATATTTCTTAGATATGCAGTTGATGAAATGGTCAGTGATGAAATTTTGCGATAATGATCGCGTGATGATTTTTTTGATTATAATGTAATTCCAGTTGTTAATTTAGAAGTTGAATGATTCGTGGCAATCAACGATAATTACGCGCCGTAACTTGCCTAGCATTTCGTTGTCTATAAATGTCACATGACTGTTCATGTTGCTTGAATTTCTCTCGATTTGCGCGATGATGAATTTCTAGATAGCAGAGAGTCCGAAAAGAATTCTTTTTTGATTCCCGACTTATAAAATGAATTCTTAATTGTTTCGTACCATTTCTGTTTTAACAGTATTTCTGAGAGTATCAAAAATTTTATGTCACTAATTGTGAGCTTTTTTTAGATTCAAAAGGTATTCTTTTTTTAGTTTTTTTTATTTCTTAATTTTGTATAAAAATAAATTATTCTTTAATAAACAATAATAATAAGCAAGAAGCACGCTAAAAAAAATTTACTAAATCTTAATACATATTTCTTTGAATAGTTCTAAGTAAACGTTTACTTACAGTAAATAAACATTTACTCAATAAAAATGATAGTTAAATCAAATTAACAGTTTTTGTATCAAATAAGTGTATATATATATATATGTGTGTGTGTGTGTTATTTAATAAATGTTTATCTGTACATATAAATGCATATAAATATATTTATGTATATTTTTTAATTCTTTCCGAGTTTATCTCGAAACAGATTACACTAATTCATAAAGAACTTAAGAGGGTGAATACTTTTTAAGTTTAAATGGATTAGTTGTGTTATCAGTTCTCAAACGAACTCAAATGATATATATAGAACTCGATTTAACGTCGTTCACGATGTAAACTGTAATATCGTATTGTAAGATACTTTACGTATCGAGATTTATTGGCGAATGTGCTAAACGGGAATCGACCGGGCGTGACGAAAAAGCGTGAGAAAGCATCGCGATGCCCGATAAGTGACGAGGAAAAAAAACCTGGGATCTCTCGGAGGAAGGAAGGGTCGGGCGATGATAGACATACACGCACGTTGCGTTCGTACATTGAGAGTTCCTACCAGAGTTACGAAACCCCGTACCGTATTTACGTCTCGCGTTGCGCCTGCGACGTGATTCGAAATAAATATACGTTTGACTCGGTGGTAACAAAGAAACCATTAGATTATTTATGCGATGCTGTCTCCGCGCGCAAGTTACGCCGTCTGCCTCTAAAGAGTTCATTCGCCCACGAGTTCGCATGTCCGCGCTGTGAATCGACCACGTCAGAAATTGGAAGTTGTATCGCGGTACGAGGTAAAACGTAGTCGAGAATTCTCTGCTGTACCACACAACGTCGAAATTGCGCTTCCCGAAACAAATTGCCACGTATTCGTTCGACGGTCGCGATCGTTTCTGCCCTTGGCAGACGCTTCAGTTGAGCATCTGTTGAATTACCGAGCGCAATAACGTGGCAACGCTGCGACTGATATGAAGCTGTACGTACCAGACGCTATTAATCAAGACCGTGATGATGGCGATCAAGTCATGGCATGGAAGCCCCGCGAGAATGCATTCGCGTTGCAGTTTAGACCGCATCGTGATATTTGACCTTACAGATAGACTACCAAAACCGAAATTAACAATCTCGCCTGCTATATGTCGCGCCGATCAAATTCCTCTTTTTAAATAATTGCGACTTTCCACGATGGACTTTGGGTCGTTGACTCAATCGTCAATGTCGAGCTCTTGTCGCGCGTGTGTTCTTTTATATGTAAACTTACCGTTTATCATTGAACGAATATTGTTTCGAGCACCTACGTACGTAATATTTTCGTAGATATTTATGTTTGATCGGCGATGTGCGTGTGTTTGTAGTATCATCACGGTTCTCTGTAATTAATGTCGCTAAACATATCGGTGATTAAATCTTAAAAGAAAAATTTTGTTTATCTTTTGTCTTATCGAGTGATTGTTGAAATTTTAGTCGATACATTCAAATTGATTTTCGTCTTAACATCTGTTTCATCAATGTAAGATTAACTTTACTCTTGGTTTAATTCATTCTTCATCTTTTTCCAATTCTTAGAACTAAAAAGAGACGAAGAGCCTAAAATTAAACTACGTTGGTAAAAACAGACATTAGGCCCGATTCAATTCACTCTTTATCTTCTTTTAATTCTAAGAATTATAAAAAGGTAAACAGCCATTAAACCGAGATTAAAGTTAATTTTATATTGGTGGAATCGAGCCTTAATAAACAGATTTTTAAGGACTTTTTCTATACTAAGTTATCATTATTTATGATACTTCGTTTTCAGAATTTCAATGTGATTATAATAATATATAACAATACTAGTTGTTCTACAAAAAAATTCTAGAGTTCCTGTTACGTTTAAAAAGAATTCTTGCGAGTTAAGACTGTCAGAACAATCCTTGTCAATAAGAGTTTATGACGAATTGACCATAATGTTTCATGCGGGCGGAACTCTGGTACCCATCTTTAATTTAATGCATCATTTTATGTGTTATCATTTGCTATAAACCTGCCGGAAATATGTAATATAAAATAATGACACACAAATGCTGTCAGAATGAATTAAGAATTAAAAAGAAAACGGAACCTTCCATGCCCTCAAGAGAAAACATGGAGTAAAAGATTTGTCACTGTTATTCTAGTGACGGTATGGAACTCGTAGTTTTATCTTTTTTATCTGGTGGAGTCGAATAACTTCCCCGAGATTTTGGCGCAGGGTTGACGCGCGATTTAATAAAACAGACAAAGTATTTTAACGATAGCGCGCTGTGTTTTTAAAGGAAGAGCGATAAAGAAGTTCCTTCGGCCTCGTTGGTCTGGCCTCGTTCCACTAATAAGCATGCTCCATCCTGCGCCAACCGGCCTCGTTTCGCGTGTTTTTCTCGCCTTACGAGCTAAAACGACAAAAAGAAGAAGAAAATATAAAACGCTGTCAGACAATTTTCCCCTTTCAAGATGTTGATTTTAGGCTTTTAAAGAGAAATAGAAATCATCAAATGACTGGATCGAAGCTTGGGATGTTTGCCAACTGCTTGCTGTTTAACTTTTTGAGATAAATGGAGTGAAATTGAAGGCTTAATTCTAAAATTCTAACAGACGCAATTAAACGAGGATAAGTGTACCTGCTATTCAGTTATCACTATATTATCGCGGTAAGCCGTGCGAGAACTTAAAAGAGATAAATTATGTACGCGTCTTACTGCGCGGTTTAAATAACGATTTAATACAAATTAATTTTATACAGTTAAAAATAGACGAACTTGTGTCACGTTATTTCATGAAACGTGATATTTATGCTCCTTCTCTCATTAAAGTTTTTTCTTGACTTTTTACAAATTATGCCTCTTTTCAGTATTATTTAGTTTTTTCCATAAAACATCTTATTATTAATAGGATAATCATTTTGGGAATTTCCGAGTTTCATGAAAAAAAAAAAAAACAAATTTAATAAATATCTGTTTGCATTCTAAATAATATTTAAATAAATGTAAACATATGTCTATTTATTTCGATACAAAACTATTAATTTGATTTATCTATTGTTTTTTATTGATAAAGTATTTATTTACTGTAAGTAAATATTTATTTACTTAGTACTATTCAAAGAAGTATGTATTAAGATTTAGTAAATTTTTTTTCAATGTGTCGATGCACATTTTCTTCATTAATTTATTTTTTAATGTTCAACGACATTGCTGATCCTGTTGACAGTTCATTGACACTAATGGTTTCATACATTATCAACTCGTTTGTGTCCTACGAATGACAAATTAACTTCTCGAAACGGGTTCTCTGGAATATATACATCGTACATGCTTTTATATTTTTTTATTTTCGGCGCTTCTGTAATATATTAAAAACACGTTGGTAGGAGATAACGTGGCGACTGATAAGAATAGCTTGAGTAGCTATGCTATGTAAATGTCGCTGTGCAAATCCATATCCGTTTACCAGTTTTGTTTCTTTGTGTCCAACAACGCGCGTTATTAAATTATATATTTTGAAACGGAAATATAATTTTATTAATGATTTTAGAGTTAGGTGCACAACGTGGCAATTTGTTCTCCCATTTGTATCAATCAATTTGATGGCGCGCGTCCGTTTCATGTGCACCATGCGTGTACATTTTCGTTCAACAGACTGACGCTTGTCCGATACTCGTCCGATACTCGTCCGAATGCCTCGCGAGACTTGTGGCGACGTTAATATATCTGTTATCGATACCTTTCGACCCACCGTGGCATCGTGTTCCGCGCGCTCGGAAAATCGCGCAAGCAGGTTTCCATATATCGGTATATCGGTATACCGCCATCCGACGACCCATCAGTAAATCAGTATGCGTGCCTGCAGTATGCGTGAAACGTGCGTTCCCGCGCGTGTGTGCGCATTTGCGTCATGTGGGTTCGTTGTTTGTCCCGAGGGCAGAACGACCAGCTGTCTCCGCGGGTCTCGTTTTATTTGTGTCCCTTCACCCCTCGCCTACCCGGCGTGACCTCACCACCACTACCACCATCGCCCCTCTCCCCAGGCTCCACGCATCGATCGCCAGCATGCGTGTAAGCATCGATGCACTTCGCGCATGTAGGGAGTAAATAGTGTAGTCGTGGGTACCAACCCAGTTATAGGCACGGCACGAGGATATCAGCAGGGACCGCCCGTCGACAATCCTTCTTTCACGATAAAGTCCAAAATTACCATCGATTTTTTTTCGACACGGCTATATTGCCTCTTATCTCAAAGTTACATAAGTCATACATTCGAGTATCCGTTGCTATACGACGGATAAAACTTATGTCCGTTTCGTCCACAAACTATCCGTGATTCCATATGTTCGAAGGTAACTATATGACCGACTGCAACGAATTCTCACATAAATTAAAAATAAAACGTCGTTAGAGGAGGAAGTTATAATACTTGCGAAACTACAGCTACTTCGTTGCTGTGTTCTTGGCGAACGATCCTATAATATTTGCTAGAATTTTTGCAGGTGCCTCGTATATCTTTTCGTTGTAAAGATTGCATCTACTTCGATGAAGCTTGTCCTCTCTTCGCTTTGATCGCTTCGGAAAATTACGCTCGATTTGTCCTAAATTAATTAACAAGTTATAAGCCACTAAGCTGGAAAACGGTGAACGCCCGTTGCTAAGCTTGCTCGAAACTTGCAACAGTTCATGACCGTGTTACACGGTGCACCTCGCTCTTTTATTCCTAGAATGTATTATGCATAATAATAATCTTCATTGAACACCTGGGGCACGAATCGCGCCGTGAAATCTTTCATCGTATCGATATCAGCTGCGCACTTTCCGGATCGCACTCGCTAAAAACGTAAGTATCTATCAGGGATTTTCTAATCTTTTTGATAACGAAATTGCAGCGATAAAAATGTTACGGTTTTTGGATAAATAGGAAAGTTTATTTAACGAATGAGAATCACCGATAGAATTTTATAGGTTTCGTTACCTCTCGATTACATTATAACGTGGAGGGATCAGATATTGGATAAAATATTGGATAAAATGCGCGGTTCTTTCTGTAGGTAGATTAATAAATTTTTGTGATTGACAATTAAGATTGGAATAAGCGAACGTGGAAGTAGGCGTACCGTACGGAGATAGCGTAACGAATTGTGAATTATTGCGTCATGTATATGTCAAGTTAAAACGTAGTCGTTCTTTATTCACATTCACGCGCGTAGCCGCCGCGGTGGAAAGAAGAGCGAGAGCTTTACAGCTATGTCTCTTGTGAGAGGGCATTCACAAAAGAATGTCGTGGAAAGGGAGAAGCGGAGAAGAGATAATCGCTTTGTTTGTACCTACAAAGGGAATCGCTAATGTAAATATGTATCTCGTTAAAAATCGGGAAACGCTGTATGTATTGACGCTCCGTTTAATATTTCCTCCTTTCGTAACAATGATTTTATCCGGAAGTTAATTAACATTTTGGCACTGGTAAAACTATCGCGAACGATCATCTCAATGAGATAATTCCAAGACTGAGCGATTGTTGAATCACGAGTGAAATACTGCGCGTTTTTTCTTCATCCGAACAATTTCTTGTTCTCATATTTCCGGCGAGATCCGTCGGTCTTTTGTCTCGTAGACGAACTTTAGGCAACCGAGAGGGGGATCGTGTCTGGTGCCACTTTGAGACCCGCACAGTCCATTAACGACCAACATCTGGCCCTTGCCAGCTGCCATCCGGTAAAAGGCAATCCACGACCAGCGCCTAGCACGATGTATTTCGTTCGAATATTTAGATTCCTTTCTCATCGCATTTATTATTCCTTCGACAACATTGATGTCAATTCATTCAACGTGAAACTCATAGTTATGAAATTGTATTTTTCTCGGTACATTAACGTTACATTTTAAACGTGAGAAACACTTAAACGACGAAATTTCCACAATCTCCGATTTCATCGTGTTTAGCTAAACGCTTCAGTCTAATATCCACTCTCGCGTCATAACGCGAAAAGATTACCTTTGACTATCGTGACGTTTATAGATCTTAAGTTTTATGATATTTTTTGACGGCGCAAATTGCGCACCGACTGCAAAATATTGCTCCAATAAAAATTTACTGCCTCACGTGTAATTGCGTGACGCGGATTTCATGTTGCGTTCGAAGGGGCAACAGAATCGCGTCCGTCGCAGAGATGTCGCCTGTAAGAAACGAGGGAGCAAAACAATATAGCGGACATACGTTCTCGTATTTTCTGAAATAGAGAATGTCTCCAGTTGCGCTCGTCAGAGACACAGATCATGTGTGCGCAATCTCCTCTCGGAACCGGTTGCTGATGGGAAAGAAGAATAGCTCTAGATGCGAGAAACACAATAATCTGGTAACCCCTCTGTGAAAAATTGTCGCGGATATTAAATGTTTCGCGAGACAATTTAAAGCGATGCGAATAGGGCTGATAAAATTTCAGTTTCAATTTTATTAGGTATTTCGCAACTATGATACATTTACAGCAAACACACTAAGAGAAAAGTATTTTATATTTGTAGATAATTATAATTGTATGATGAAATAATTCTAAATTATAGTTCGTATTAGATCGACGGGAATAAATCAATTAAAAGAAATAATCCTATTTGCGATCGAAGCGGATTTAACAATTAGTGTTTAAATATTTCAGTGTGAATTTATACATACATATCCAATTCTGCAAACCGCGCGTCGAAATTTTTTCAGTCCTAAATCATGACCAGAATTAGAACAGTAATATCACATATTAAATTGACAAGCAATTTAATAATTTTTTTATTTTCATAAATATCTTAGAAAAATATTAATAATTTTATGCTGTTATAAGCATCTTAAAAAACTGTAAATAATTTATTGCGGAAAATATTGCCTTAGCTGGGATCAAACCCGATAAAATAATTATAGTTAGGTGTTTTATTTTTATGGTTATTACTGCTATAATGTTAGTAATGGTAACCTTATATATAGTTCTGTAATATGAAAAAATTGTACTATAAATTATGAAAATTTCGAATAAATATCAAGTTACAAATGATAAATAAAATGAATGCAATAGCAATTATAAATTATGGTAATCGCAATCATTTTTTCTCTCAATGCATTATTTTGAAAAACGTAGGACAGGTTTTCGATCACTATAGGAAATCAAATGTGCATGCATTTCGTACACGTTATGCCCATTTGATTTTCTATAGTGATTCAATATCAATTATGCATCGCAACATAACGAATAATTAGTTTGCCCTCCATGATTAATCGCGTTGGCTTTAATATTGTAACCTGGAATATATTAGTAATTACACTGCAACGCGTTAATAATCATGCTTGGCCTCACGCAAATTGGAATAATGAGACGATGTAGCAATAATGAGACGTAATTCGGTCTCCCGAGGCAATTAATACCATCCATTTTGGTTTTTGGTATATTTAACGTTATTAATTATATCGTTAAATTGTTGCTGAATTTACAGTATCTCGCTTGTAAACTGCTTCTTTCTCAAGAATCAC
>NW_017257632.1:3314988-3349988 GCF_001594055.1 Mycetomoellerius zeteki
ATAGAAATTGTGTTTGAATATCCAATGGCTCCGGTTTCCTCATTGTTCAACGGGATAATCGCGTTTTATTCGTATTATCTTGTCGCGCGCAGGCCCTTTGGGGGTGGCCGCCTGGCTGGCTGTCGACTCAGGGTCTTCATATACAACGGGACGGATTAACTTCCCTCGTACGTCACAAAAACAGGTTCTCCCCTCAAAGTTCTCTTTCATGACCGAAGCAAACTCGTCAGCGGCAACAGCGGACATTTTATCGTCGCGTTCGTAACTCCCGTTGAAAATCTTCTCCCGTTGCGCTTTTACGCGTTAGGCCTAGTCTACAATCAGTCGGGAGACGTTGCCGTATGTCTTGCTGTAAGAAATTGACCAATCATCGGTCGATTGTTTTTTTCATATTCAACTGTGATTGGCCAATTTTTTACGGCACGACGTACGACAACGTCTCCCGACTGGTTGTAGGCTAGGCCTTAGCGTTACGTCATATTACTTATATGGGTGCTACGTTGCGTTACGATACTCGCGGCTTATCCGTTACATGGATTAGGCATGTGTAATGGGAAATTTGGTGTGGCGCTGACGCTCCATCTCTGGTAACAATCGCCCTGTCCGTCGGCTAACCGAAACTACTTCTCTCCAGTACATTAAGCTAGATTACTGCAATTAGCTGTACCACGCGTACAAACTTGCTGGTGCGAAGCGTTTGGCATCTGGCAGCGGATACCGGTAACAGATTACGGTCATATTCGCAAGCTACATTCGGCTCTATCGCTCCGATAGCCCGCGCGCGGAAAAAGTCGTTTCCTACCGAGATTAGCTATTTCTACACGCATCTGCAGCAACTCTCTCAGCATGAAGTCACGGCGGACTAAAACTATCGTTAAACTAATGGTTATTGTAACGTCTCGTTTTTAACCCCGCCTTTCCTTTTAAAAATACTTGGAAAATATCCAAATACATTATCGTCAGTTTATCTGATTGTGAGTGGGAATATCGGTGAATCGCGCGGCTATATTTGTAAAACCGGAATTTCACCAGAAAAAAACATTTACGTTAAAAAGCAAAATACACTTTTATATTTTTAGAAGTGGCTAAATTCTCAAAAAGATAGCAAGACTTACACTCGTTTTCTGCATGAAAAAAATGGATAATCTTAAATATGTAAATATATTCTGGCTATTTTTTTTTTTGAACTTATGACAAAAATTTTACTTGCCTGAAAATAAAAAATAACGGAAATGTAAGATAAAAGGTTGTAATTATAGTAAAATCCACACATTCAAGTGATATACTTATAATGAAGTGTAAATCATATTATTTTCAAGACACTATTAAGCACGAATACTTTTAAGATTTTATACGCTTGTATTTTTAACGCGTAGTAAAGTAAATTTTGTTTAAATTTCAGCGCAAAAAGTACTGAATAAAGTATAAATGCTATTGAAATGTATGGTAACTTATAGATTAAGAAATAGTAATAAATTTTACAGTGGTATAAAATTTACTTTACGGTATTTTACAAAATAACTATTCGACGATCGCTCATTTACCAAAAAAGTAAAGTAAATTTTACGTAAGTGAACGCCATACAGGGAACGCCTGTCCCTATATGGACCTGTCGATTTCATAAAATTTATTAAAATTCTAGCGCATACTTAAAATTTTTTCCGTGTATAATTATGATTTAGATGACTGTTGTAATACGAATTATCATCAGTTATGATGTGAAATTTGACTGAGAAGATAGCGTCTTCACAAATTTATTTTAATGTAAGCAACGATTTGTATTCAATAGCTCCATCTACAATGAGCATGATGCTGTTTTTATGCCATTCGATTTAAATCGACTTCGTTAAAGACGTCCTTAAGCAAAGCTTGTGTGTTAACGGATCATCATTATCATCATCATCGTCTTCCGCTTTTTGTTTGCGTGAGAACTTAGATGACTATTTATTTAAATGACTAAGAATAACTGGGCTGCTGATTACTGTTCGAGAAACACAACTATTTATCGTACACTCATTATAATGATGTTTTTATTGTATACGGTATTCTAATCTCTTTTCGAGAAAATGTTATGTAGTTGCACACATGTAAGCATAATTGTAATTTCCGCTAGCGAGTTTTATCTCGGCAGTAAATTCGAATCGTGGTACGTGTGGTTTGGCTGGTACGAAGCACGGTTTTCACTTCGGGATTGCCACACTTCGCGCCTCGCCTTGAGACGTCACTGTCTTTAAGCGGTGAAGGCAGAAGTCTGACCACGTACATATTATACGACACTTTAATATTCAGCATGAATTCGGTGAATTTTCTCGGAGGCACCTAACGCCGAGGTACGCCTTTGACATTTTATTGGCTGTTGAATATAAATCAGTATTATCTACAGCTACACACGATTAGTTCGTATCGATCGTTAGCATTTTTCGAACGATCGATGGTGCGCATTGTACAGAAAAATTACTACGTGAAGCGAAGAAACGAGACAACTATGCTGGGTGAAAGCAGAAACGGGCAAGAGGTCCGCTCCAGTTCCTCTGCCCACGCTCCGGACCCCCGCAAAATCGAATCGCATTTAGGCGCGATATCCAGTCGCGTCACGTTTAATCGGAGAGAATATTCCTATCTGCGACTTCATAAGCCGTACGTTTATGGAAACTTTCCTTAGCAGCTATCTCTAGAAACCACTTTCTTCTCGCGAAACTATCGCGATCAAAAATAATCGTGACGTTCGGTTTATTTTTGGTCTGTTTCAATCCGTATCGCCGCGTGTTTTCAGACTCTTATCCTTTAAGTTTATTCTTTTCGATGAACTATTTATTGATAAACGTAGGCGCGTTATCCATTTTTATGTTGGCCACGTTCCGACGTGATCACATTTACCGGCTAACAAAGCCGTTTTTAGCGCTAACGTAAGCGTAAAAATTATCGCCTGAGCGCACAGTTACTGACCTAGCTCAATATTTCTGGCACACACACAGAGAGAGAGAGAGAGAGGGGGAGAGAGAGAGAGAAGAACGAAGTATTTACGTCTTCGCCCGTACATTATTTTGTTTTGTAACTTCTCCCGGGCCATGTTTTCCTCCTCCTCTCCTCTATCCGAATCGTGTCTCGATGACGAAGCGAAGCAAAGTACGTATTTGTGATGCTAATCTAAACGTAAAATTTCACGCGCAAGTATGCAATCGACGGCCTAATTTAGTCTCTTCACTCTGTCGAAATAATTTATCATACGATTGGCTTCGCTGTTTGTTCTTGTAATCATTTCCACTCGATTATTCCCGATGCAGAAGATCGTGTTTAACAAAGGACGAATATGATTTATTGTCTGATCCCGTGTAAAACTTATCCGAAAAAATATAAAAACATTTTAGCATTTGTCGCAACAGTTGGATAGTATTCCGATTTATTTAGTCTTACTTAAGTTTTTTCCAAATACAGTGAAAACAAAAAAATATTCTCGTATAGAGATTTTTATAAAAAGGCCTTATTTTTTTGTATAGAAAATAAACATTAATTAACAATTTGTTAATGATTTCTGTTCCAATTGTAAGCGACAGAACGCTCCTGGTGTGGGTGCGATTCGAACCGAGAATTTCTCGGGCTTTATTTACTAGTAACTCATTCTACTATTAGTCGCTTTGCCAGTGAACCACGCAGCCTCGACACTGACGACATTTACTGTTGTGCTTAAGTGTATATATATGTATATATTGTATATATATATATATATGTCTTACATTATAGGTTTGTCGAGTCGCACGCTCCAACATGTTCCAATATGCTCCTACCATAGCTTTTACTCACTTCAACGCGCTTCATAGAGTGAGTAGGAGCTATGGCAGGAGCATGTTGGAGCTTGCGATGCGAATAAACCTAATATAAACAATAGTTCTTCACAAAAATAACTGTGCTCACATGATCTTAGAAACTAAGTTTTTCGATTATACGAATACTTTTCGCTTGTCCAAATAATATAATTTTTCATTTTCACTTATTTTATTAAGATAATTTATTTTTATTATTATCTTTTTAGGTAAAATAGTTTTGAAAAATATATTAATTTATTCTTTGTTAGTAAATTATACACCAATACGATGTGGATTTATTAACACTATGGGTTTTAAATTCATGCCTGATAAAATATCAACATTAAAATGAGAATTATATAGACATGAATCATATAACATGAATGTTAGATTCACACCAGAGGATATTTTTTAGAGTGTGGTTTATTTTACTAGAAACGTTGTACTCTAGACATTAAAATTGCAATACAACTTCCTAGACATTAACATTGCAATACAATTTCCTGATTATTATGATCATTACGGAAAAATCAAACGTGATTAAGGTGTAGACTTATTTATTTTCTATTCCGACTTGTTTATTTTCTAATTCATCAAGAATATGAGTGGGTTAAAAATAAGAGTGATTAATTGAGAGAGATATTTTAAAATTCAGGTATTTTGTGATTTTCGGCAACAAACAAGATTCGAGATTTGCTCCAAAAATGAAGGGAAAGGTGACGTAATCGAGGAATTATTCATTCATCCAACTTTTAACGAACTCAACGTATAAAAAGATAGTTTTAAAAAATAAGTGTATAATTTAATATATTCAAAGATGAAGATAATCATAATTATAAATTATATTTGCCACTATAAAAAAAAAACTTACGTGATGAAGCGAAACGGGAAGAAAATACATACGCACTGTAATGAAAAGACGTAATTTTTTGGAGATAACACGGTATTCTACACATATCTTCTTCATTCTTCGTCTTCTTTCGTTCCATCTCCCCTGCCATTGTAAAATTCATTTTGCTCGAACAAAGAAATGTCTACTTCCAGCCTTTGCGCATGCGTGAGCTGAATTCAGTCCAAATATGCTACAACATGTTGGAACTTGCTCAGCTTCCTCTGTACAGTCTATACCGTTTACTTAGTAATATACGTGAGTTCGGGTCACGGTCTTGTACGCAGATCCGCACCGTCTGTACCAGTCTCTTTTCCATTGTGAAGCACGATCTCGACCGTTTCGTCGTAATCTTTCGTCGTGAAAGGTTATCACACGATCGCATTGTGTTCGCATTTTGCGCCCGGAACAATCGAGCGCTTCGCTTCGTGAGAGGAAAGCGTGCGGCGAAATGACTAGGTATTGCGAATACGTTCGTCTATTCTCTCGCTTTTTAATTAAGTTAAACGTTGCCACGAAATTGAGGCTTTGTTCACCGAGCATACCCGAGAAGCGTTGCTAAAGTAAAAGAAAGATCGCGAAAAATAATTGAAAATGAAGCAACAATTACGCTTGAAATTCCTAACACTGTACTGATTTCTCGGAAGTCATCTCGGCTGCCTATACATCTCTCATACAAAGCACAATAGGATTCCTTTATTCTGCAATCGCGGAAGTCGAGATATTCTATTTTAAATTCTTTCTTCAATTCATGCCCTCATTTTAGTACAGAATAAAAATATTACATGAGCAAAATCAATGAAAGACAAGACATCATACGTGTTTGTTTCACATGAAGATAAATAGTACAAGAAAAAAATCTTAATTTACAAAGGCATACATTGAGAAAAAAATTTACTAAATCTTGACTTTCCATCCGCAACCTTTCTCGAATTTCTCTCTCTCTCAATGTAGATTTTTATACTGTTCCGCGCGTATAGAAATCTGAAAAAATTCTTAATCTTTGCGAAAGTAGGTATCAATAAACGAGTTTTTTTTTACTATCACAGAAGTTGAATTGTATTTTACTTATTTTTTACAAATTTAAATTTATCAGAATGAACAATCCAAAAATCAACTGTGCCTTAAAGTTCAACATTGCCGACGGAGGATTAATACATATTGTTTTCAATAATTAATAACTAAACATTTACTTACAGTAAACAATTATTTATTCGCTAAAAAATGATAGTTAAATCAAATTAATCGTTGTATCAAATAAATATAAGTTTACATTTAGTAAATATTTAGGAAATATTAGTCAGTACCGTTTAAACAAATGTTTATTAAAGTGTTGTACATTTTTTCTGTGTAACTATCACTAGTTTCCGAATAGATTCAGAATAGAAAAATTCGATTGCAATTTTCTTGATTTAACACCGAATGCACGACATGGACGTTGGATTAACAAAGAAAGCACTGTTTATCACGCAAGTTCGCCACCCCCCGACAGATGTTTCTTAAGGGTACAACAACGAAATATCACGTGATCTTACATAGAAGTTCCCTGCTGTTCGGCCTTCACACGTCCTTCTCTTTGTTCGCCTTCGGAATGTATGCCATCTACGCAGCTTATACATTTTCTAGTGACAGAGAATCGAAAATTTTCAATTCCTCAAGAGAAACTTTTTGTGTTTCTTCCTTCTCGTCTCTGCGCGTTTGATCGAAAATGTTTTTCGAAAACGTTAACAAAATTTGTGATTTTTTTTCTCATAATGGTAATTTTGTATTTATTAAATTGCCTCATCTAATTATGTTTTCTTGCGTTGTATCCGTTGCGTGGTTCTATTTGTCCCGAGCGCCATTCTCTAATTCAATAAATCTTCCTTGTTCTCTCTCTCTTTCGTCCGCTTGCTCGCTCGCTTGCTCTTGTAACTGTGACCAGAACGACGCAAAGGCCGGAAATTGGAAATGCAAACGTTGCAAGGAGTCGACAACACGAGCCGGGAAATTGATGTTTCTCGAATCCTCGTGCCATCGCCGTCGTCCTAACTTTACCTGCTAGGATACGAAACGCCATCGATCTATCGCGTCGGCTAGTCGGAAGTGAAATCCTCTCCAAGTACTCTTCCTCTTCCCCCCCCCCATTTCTACCGCATCCCAGAATGACTTCGTTATTGGAACGGTGAATTTGATTAAGAACGTCAACACTCCATCGCGGCCAGAGGATCCTTCCTATCTTTTTCGCGGATCAATCCTTCTTTCTCGTGCATCGAAATCATACATTTCTTCATTTCTGTTACCTTCTATTGCCCACCTCTCCTATCAGTGAGACGTTTTCATATCTGATGATAATGGGAGTTATCGTAAATATTCAATTTAATTGAAATATGTTTTTAACCATTTAAAATGAAATTATTTACAGGTTTTAAGATGCTTATTAGCATATTATGAAGATCTTTTTAAGATGCCTATGAACATTAATATTATTAAACTGCTTGTCAATTTAATGTGTAATATTACTACTCTAATTTTATTCGGATTGCATTTCAAGATTGAAAATTAAATTAGCGCGCAGTTTGCAGGATTGGATATGTGAACATATAAATTCACATCGAATTATTTAAGTACTAAAAATCCACCTTTACCGTTTAAGACCTTTATTTCCTATTTATTCTGTATTCACATTACGGTCTTAAAAGATACTTTGTTTAATATTGATTTAAAATGTCATAAAATGCATGTCTTTACACGGTAATTTTAAACACATTATGGTAGCTTGTAGTGAGCAAAAAATCCCTACTTAGCGTTTCTATTAAATTTCCCTTGAATTAATTTTTTCATTTTTTATTTACATAAGACCACGCGTTATAGCAAAGTGCATGTATATGTGACTTTAAAATGAGATAATAATTAGCACAGAAACGTGATTTAATTCACGTTATACGTGTATTAATATGGGACTTTAATTCACGTTGCGTTGAATTAAGTGGAATTTTCACGGAACGAAGGGGTTAATTGCCGGCTTTCCGTTATGAATTTTCCGTCGAGTCGAAAGCGATCGTTCTTTTTCACATTTCTCTCGAGATGGGGAGGGAAAAAGAAAGATACCGTCGCTTTAACTGCGAGTTACAGCGAGCTTTGATGCTAATGACCGTCTAAGTAGATTTAAACGTATCCCACCGTTACACGTTCCGCCGCACATCGCAAACGTATTTTTTGCAACCGTCGCGCTGCGGTAAAATGCCTCTCTTCCACATATAGCGCATATCAAAAGACAAATGGTCGCGGCGACCAGAGATTGCAACAAATTCCGTGGCTGAACGATCGTTTCTCGCGGATATATGCCACGTTACTTTCGCAACTCGCTTTACCAGAGATTCGTTCGTTCGCCGATACGGAGTAAAACGACATTGTCGTGAGCATCGATGCATCAGAAGGTGCGGCATCCAAGACACTTATCTCACAAGTGAAACGTTACAAAGGGCATCCCGAGGTATGGATGCAAAGTTACTCGATTCTCTGGACAACTCGTTCGTGATTAAACCTATTCTTTCTTTCTATCCTCGTGACATTTTTTGTACGTCAAAGAAAGATTTTATTTTCTATCTAAATCTGAATCAGTGAAATTTAACAAAAAAAAGAAAGAAAGGAATTTGAGTATTATATAATTGAAATATCGATATTTTTGCACGTCACTTCTAATAGTATATACCATACGAATTTATATACTAAAACAAAATTAGCTAAGTTAGGGATTCCACGTTTCATTGATATAATTACTAGTAGCATACTTGGGACTGATGTGATGATTATCCACAGATTTAGATTTAGAGAGTTCTGAAATAGAGCTATATTTCTCTAGTCGTAGTTTTTCACTCATTCACAACGTTTCGGTTGTTTGACTCGCTGCCCCGTACCTTTAATTTGACGATCAAGTATTATTACTATCAACATGGTTTCCAAAACACACGCCTGTGTCAAATAAACACAGTAATAAAGACTCGGCGTTTACGCGTGTTTTCTATGATAACAATTCGTGTGAATACAATTCGTATCTCGAAAAGCAAGATTTTTTTATACGCTCTTGTATATAAAAAATGGAGATAACGCACGATAAAAGCTTTTTTCCGTTTACGATGAACGCAGTTCGATGGAGTTTGAGACGAGACGCGAGGTGAAGAGAGTTTGGCGAAAGCTGCTGAGATCGTCTTAACGGTAGCCTCGCTAAAGAGCCAGTATACACGCATCTGGACGAAGTTTGTAAATTATGAAATCGTGGACCGTCAACCTCTTTCCAGTATGTGTACGCAAAAGGATACGAAACGACACGTCGCAGCGCGTGTCACATAAATTAATTTGCGACGCCACGACGCGATAACCGTTTCCATCGATAATCGTTATCTTCATTATCGTCGCGTGTTTGCAGATTTCCGAATCGATTATTACCCATTGCCGTTTCTTCCTGCCGCGTGCAAACGCGTTTTTGCATTCACGCAATACAGGCGCACGCTATCGCATGCGTTGCATTTGCATCGCACACATACACACTTATACACACATTAACAGGACGTAGCATATAGTGGCTATAGGCTTTTCTATAGGTTCTTCGTATCTTGTCTCGTCTCGTCTTGCCATGTTGTTTTCGTCGAGGGGGCAGACCTCGTGGATCTCGACTCCCCGACTACGTCATAACCGTCTATTTATACTCCGACGCAGCATGTAAAGGTATACAGGGTGTTCCGTGCGATTCGCATTTGCACTTTGCCGCTAGTAAATGACTGGCGGAGATGCATTACACTATGAAGTACGATGTACGATAGTTTAATGTGGGAAGCGGAAGATCACTAAAAAGCCGTAATTAAAGCGAGAAGACTGCAGGAAACGTGTATTATCCTAAAATCTTTTCTGTATTTTTAACACCGTGGGACGAGGAGAAGGGAAACAAAGTTTGTACTGTGGATGAATTTAATGATTAATAAGCACATAAATCATAAAGCAAAGAAATGAAGAAAGCGAAATGATGATGACAATATTTAATTTGGAAATCAATTGTGGCGGCTCAACGGAAGGAGCCCCATGCCCCCTCTTGAAGTCTTCTTTTTAAAAATATTTATAGCAAGATGTTATATATATTTTTAATATTTCTGAAATATTTAATCAGTTTTGACATTTTAAAAATAAATTTTTTTTTTATTTAAGAAACTCCTAGATACAAAAGCATAGATTCTTTTATATTGTATTTTTTTTTTTTTTTTGAGTTAATATAATTGTAAATAAAACTTTTTTTTATTAATTATACATTTAAATGATACTTTTCCAATGTAATAATACAATTAAATAATAATTTAATATTTTCTCTCACCATCTTTTCATATTTGACTTAAAAAAAATTGCTTGTGACGAGACCTTTCTTCTTGTTTCTGGATCCGCCAATAAATCAATTTATGGGAAACATTCGCGTGCGACATACGCCACTCCGTATACACGTTCTTCGTGAATGAACTCGGCACGGAGTATCCGGATCTTCGCCGTACCGCTTCTTCGCGAAGTGTATATATCTACCCACACACTGTCGTCGATGTTAACCCAGACAGAATTTCTGTTGTCACGTTCGTGATCCACTACGAATCTCTGATGCGTTTACCACGAAATTGTATCAAATACTCAGCGGGAAAATTCGCGACATCCGTTAGGAAATGTAACGACGCGCCAATATTGATTCGGACGGTTTGCGTTTAAGGCAGTTCGGGACAAAGGATTTGCCGCAAGTAACAACGAGTACGCGTGCACGAAGTATGGGGTAGATTATTGCCTGACCATTTCCCGGTCAGGACAATTTCTGACGAGGAATGGAATAAGTACGATCCGGTAAGTGCATTAACGCGAACCATATTCGGTTCTCAACATCGTATAGCGTCAAGCTCTGTCATCACTCCAGGCCTGCAATCTGCGTGAATTACGCGCCACGCAGATTACAGGCGTGCGGAGAGACGGACGGACATTTATGGCATATATGGCAATCAGGATCGAGCGAAAGCTCATTTTCGCTCGATGTATGAAAAGACTGATAATTTGTAATAATTTAGAAAGCTGTGCTTAATTCTATTCTTGCGTTGCGACTCCAATATTTTCTGCTTTTCTTTTTTTTTTTATTGTCGAACGTTCTACCTTGCCTAGCGCTTCCTTAGTCGGAAATGGTGCAAAACCTCTACCGATGCACGGCACGATCTGACATTCTCCAACATCTTTCACGTTAACAACCGCGAAAGAAAGAAGTCTCTGCTGCAATATGTCTATCCATTAATGGGTAAAGCCGGTGCCGTTTATCGCCTCCTCTCCGCGGAAAGATCTTTTGTTCTACTTACGCCATTAACTGTAAAGAACGGTCGCAAGTCATAATTAAACAAAACTAACGGTTCATCATCATGTAAAAGTGCAGAGTAAATCTACAATGTATACTGCGAAGGCGTGTGCGATACAGCTTGAATTTACTGCTAATTATGGGAGTCTTAATTATGAGAAAAATAAAATGGTCGCAAAAAAGAGTCGTTGACGCGAGAATTCGTTTCTCATCGTTTAAAGTCGTTTAAGCTGATGCCATTATTATATATTAGTGAACATATATGTATATATGATCATTTAAACACGTAGATATCGAAAGAACTAAAAAGGAATAGTGATATTTTCAGATGCTTTTCAGTTAGGATATTAGCTACTTCACTGAAAGAAAAGTGTTTGGTATTTGTGACTGTAATTGTATGGTAAAATAATTATGGCTATGAGTTCCTTTTTATTTTTATTATTGTTGTAATGTTAGTAATAATAACTATATATGTATAGTTTTCTCAAACATAAAAAATTTTACTATAAATTATGATAATTTTAAATATTAAAATAGTAAAATATCAAAATGTAAATGTTAAATAAAATAAACATTTTTATTCAATAAATGCAATCATAATTATAGCGAATATAACTTTTTTTATTAACTATTTTATTATTATTTTATTACTATTTTTAAGTTCTCTTACTATTTGTGTGATAATAATAATTAAAAGATATATTAAGAAAGATTTTCAAGCATTATGTGACTATTATTAGAGGAAGATCACCGATATCGACGTACCACTTTGTTTTTAGACAATATTTCTTAAACAAAAGGTAAAAATACAACTTCAAAAATATAAATACAAACTATAAAAAATGTCTTCTATCAGATATAAGCAGTATAAGCAGTTTTTATAATATTGTTTGCAATTTTGCAATAATTAAGTTTTTCGTAAGTTATGCAAAAATGAGCGTCTGACAAAATGGGTTCCAAAACTAACATAGTAGGCAATATATATATAAAATGTCAACATTCCTATTCTATAAATAAAGATATATCCTCTTCTGTAAAGAGAACCAATTTATGAAATTATAAACATTTAAAATGACATAATATTATCAATAATACAGTCACTATTATTTTAATTACGCAATTTGCAAAAGAACACCGTAAGAATTTTCTTCTCGGATTCATAGAATTGGTTTTTAGCTGATTTGGTATAGAAATAAGCCACAAATATATGAATAATGAGTACTTTTTTAATTAGCTAAACAGATCACGTTTTTATTAGTATTAATAAGGTGCAAAGGTTAGTTTTTAAGAAATAAGGGGATGTCGCTCTTTAGCAGACCTGTGTCAGTATCGGTAATCTTTCTTTCTACTAGCACAATTGATATATTTGCATGATTAAAACAACTATAAATACATACACTGAGAAAAAAATGCTGTTGATTCAATTAAAGTCTATATTACGGGTTGTCACTAGCATAAGTGATTAATTTATGTATATTTTTATTGACATAAAGACATAAATTATTATTTCAATAATCAAGGCCTTTATGTCAATAAAAATATATGAATTAATTACTTATGTTAGTGACAGCCCGTAATATAGATTTTAATTGAATCAACAGCATTTTTTTCTCAGTGTAGTTATTCCAAAAAATGATTATAGTTAAATGATGGTAATTGTAACTATTTTTTCTCTCAGCATTCAAAGAAATTTACCCATCGCATTAATTGCACAACTTTATAGGGCGATTATTGCATGCCGGCTCGTCGGGACGACAATCCGCGATACATTGTGCCGACAATAAAATCGCTAATCCGCCGATAAATGCATTTGAATCGGGGCCAACTATTTATAATTCCGTCGGGATGCTTCTAGCTGAGTTATAGCCGCATACGACATTGTATACTCGCACGATCGATCAACATACACATATATACAACACGTATGTATATGTAACGCCATAAAACTTGAAATATAATTTTTTTTTTCGATTCGCTTAAATATTACCAATTTGGTACATTTGCGATACAGCGTAATATTTTATTAAAGTACTCGAGTAATTGAATCTGTTTTGCACGGTAATTGGTAATTACAGCACGTGTTGTGACGTAATATTTACACAACGCAAATATCGAGGGTCTCGCAAATGAGCTTGCAACGACAATAACAACAATAATAAGGATAATAACAGGATATTTAATTGCTGCTCGTTAATTATGCAATATCCATCGAATCGAAATCGTTCATTATCTCTGTTAGTTTTTCTCACCACTTGCTTCTTTTCTGTCCTCGATTCTTTTGCAACCAAATTGCATAAATGTATTACACGCACTGTTTCTAACAGAATTACCGAGACATATAGTGTATTATTACGCAGTAAGTGTGCAACTACGATATCGAAAAGTATCTACTTTTATAATCAATACTTTTGAAACGAACCAAAAAAAACCGTAGATGAAAGGAGCGAAGCAATTGGTATAAAAGGCATCTCTATCTTTAGAAATTTTATTTTCGAGCTTCTCCTTTGCATTCATATAATGACGATCGGTCGTGAAAACAGCACGACCGACACAGTTTCCGCCACCGTGCGTTTCCTCGCGTGCGTCTCGGGGGAAAAAGCGTGTATACACGCGCGCGAACCATGAAATTATGCGGTGAAATCGATCGATTTTTCAGACAATCGAACGGATGTGAATTACAATTTCAAAATCGTCGTTAAAATGTATGAGCTTTCGCGACATCAACGACAGTACGAGAGCACTGGTGTGAGAAAAGAGCAAAGGACAAAATATTTGCATTCAAAATTCACAAAATTTATATAATGCTTCTGACAAAAAGTTATGGAAAAAAATAATTAAAAACAGAATCTTGCAAAAATGCTTGTGACATTGCATAGCAATATCATACAGAAATTAAAATAATATTTGAGCAAAGAAAATTATATATTTATTTCGTGTATTTCAATAAGATATAAATGTCATTTTAATGTCATAAATGTCATTTGGTTGTTTTAAATTTTGTAAAAAATGATTAATTATTATGTTTATGATATCACATATATATTCGCATGAAGATGGGCTTGTTTATGTTTTTAGAGTTAATGGCAGAAACGTAATATATATTTTTATCTCACTTGTTTGTTGTTGTTATTATACGAAACATCGATAATCGTGAGCGTTCATACGGTTTAATAAAATTACGACGGAATTGTTTTCAATCAGCATTATTCGAAAACGAACACAGATAATCAAAGTCGAAAGATCCTACCAAAGATTTAGGCGCGGGTCGAAATTTAAATAGCAGCTGTCCTTCGTTCGCTCCTTAGTACTTTGTAGCCATAAACGGCGCGAATTCTTGCCGATCGATCTTTTCTATGTCAGATACAGAGTTGCGATTACGGGTTTTTTCCATCATTGAAAATATAATGTGCGTCAATACGTTTTTTTGAGAGTGGACGAGCGGCTATCAATCGTAAGATTGTATTTACGTATATTCGTCCATTCCTGATAACAAATAGATACCTGTTATAGATTTACGTCATAATTTTGATGCATTGATGTGCAAATCAACCTGTTGTAGATTTGCGTCAAAGTTTTGATGCATTGATGTGCAAATTGTCGCTATGGTTCAATTCGCCTTTATTAAATTACTTGTGACAAAATTAGCGAAATAGTCAAGGTTGATTTATTGTTTGCAGGAGAGTCTGACAGAGTATCACTCGTTCTTGGCTAAGACGCAGTATTGCCGCGGGTGAGTTTTTTTTGTATTGATTCTTCATTGGCGATTCGTGTGTTTTGTGACGTAACAGATATCGTATTTGTGTACATACGTAGTCACACCCAGCGTTTTTACTTTCTTCGTGCTTTTAAAATTTACTCGAAAGCAGGTTTAAGGAAATTTAGAGACCTGTTTGTTCAGAAATACTACATAAAATCACTGTAAACCATGAAATTTTGCATTAAACTTCTCAGTGAGAATTTTAGAATTTTTTGAAAAATACATAATGTTCATTTTTTTATTCTGATTAAACAACGCATGAATTTCGTTTTGTTATTTAAAGATTAATGTTTTATATTTAAATGTGCGACTTCAATGACGATAACGAGAGAGATAAAATTTTCGATATTCCTACAAAGTACATATAATGACGTAAAGAAGGATTTCATTGATGTTACGGAATAGCCATTACGAATGTTACATAAATACATCGTCAAATTAAATAGAAAGCTGTAAATAACATCTGCAGAAACTCTTGCGCGATACTCGTTACGTTACAATTCGCCTATAACTTTATACAATATTCGATATAAATAATAATACTACAGCGCGGAGTTATCGCGAGAGCTCGCCACGTGCGAGTGATACGCGCGTTTGCCACGTGCGGCCGTTACACGAGGTATGTGATCACGTTGCGTCGCAGCATCCATATCCTCGATCGATGCGATGCGCGATGGGATAAACGGAGGAGAAATTTTCCGACGGAATCGAACCGACGCGCGAGACAAGCTCAACGGCGCGACGAGCGACTGCCAGCTTCTGTAAAGTCATTAAATTTATTAAGTACCGACGCAATCGACATATCCATTTTTTTAAATTCATATAATGCAATATTTCATCTACACATTAGGTGAAACTATCTTAACCTGTGCCAAATTTTCTACGCATTTTTTGTCAAATTAAACATTTATTTCTTCAAGCTTGTCACAAAACTGGAAATCGAGGAAATATCAGGGAAATGTCAGAGAAAAATGGAAACGTTCAGGAAAAGTCAGAGAATTTTGCAAAATTTTCTGGAAAATTAAAGTTCTAGCTTTGCGAAATTTTATTTTAAAAAATCAAGGAAAAGTTAAGGAATTTTAGGATGAGGAATTTTTTATGACAATTCTGTACACGGAAATGACGATTTTACTAAAATCTTCATCTTCTAGATTATATTTACATGTTTATACATTTTTATGCATTGAAACTTCAACGAAAAATAAATTCGTGTTAGACTAACGAATGCACAAATTAAGCATTCGTACATTTTTTCGTATTATTTTTTGTTTGTAAATTAACTGAATGTAAATTAAAAAATTAATTTACATAATTTACGGCTTTATTTTCATAAAATACGTTCATACATAAATTTGGAATGATCGCGTCTTCGAGCCAAAATGATAAAGAATTTACTTTACAGCGATTTAGAGAGCGATATTTACAGTTTATTCTTATTTTAAGATCGTCTTGATTAATATCTTAAGATGCTAATGCGGCTCTGTAATTGATTTATGACATCTTAAGATTATATAAAGATCAACCGAATTCCAGCCTTTAAGCTTCCGTAAACGCAAAGCTTTTTCGTTAGAGTGGCGCAGGTAAACACGCGCTATTAAGGTTGTTTCGACAAATAATCTCGTAAGCTAACGCCTGGATGAGCGTGATAATAGGGAGTTTTTGCAATAACGTGAATTCAGATACGGTGAACGCTAAAGTCACGCTATCCTTTTCTTAATTAGTTGTTAAGAAGAAAATAACCTGACTTTAGCGTTCACTGTATTTGGATAAACGCTATTGCAAAAACTCCCTATTATCACGCGAGTAAACGGGGCGAGATAGCGTGGAGTTATGCTTGTCGCCCCGATCCCCATTCGAAGACTGTGAGCGATTTGCTTTTTTGATCGCGAATAAATCTTGATTGTAATCGCACGAGGAAATGCGAAGAGCGATCGCCGTAGGGGAGATTTTCGTTATCGATACTACAATCTTTCGTGCGTTGAACGACAGCCTTGACTGCAAAGTGTATCGTCGAGCGTATCATAGGCATCCGTGTTTACGCTCCGGGCTTACGCATTGAAATCTTTCCCCAGGTAAAATTGTGTGAAAGAAGGATGTGTGCCAAGCCCTAAGGCTTCACCGCGCCGCATGACGATGAAATCCACGAAATTGCGGGGAACCAGACGAATCCTGATCCCGACGCGAAGCGGCGGAACGAGAATGCTCGTTTCGGGCGAGAGCCTAAGAGGAGCACTCGGGTTCCCACCCTCTCTCTCCGTTGTTCTTTCCCCATTCCTCCCGTTCGCTTGCCATCGCTCGCTGGCTCGAGGAATCGGGCGGAGAAAAACGTTTCTACGAACGAATCTTCGGCCCTCGAGGCGCAACGCATTTTTCGAGATAGATGTTCCTCCCATTTCGTCTTTCTCATTTAGTTCGCGATCAACAAAAGCAATCTAAGGGAAAATTGTCGAATATCACTAAAAAAAAAGTTATTTTTTATTATATTTCCCATTTGGTACTGATTTGTATGTGAGCATTGAAAATTGTAGCTTGATATTTCGGACACTTGTCATTATATGTTTATACCTTTTATCAATAACAAATTAATTTGTTATAAGTCTTTTTGTAATACGTTGCAAAAGATATGACTTACATAATCAGTCGCATAAATTATATACCTATAGGTCTTCTAAATCTCCTTTGTAAGTATTGAATTTATGAATGAAACCAATTAAAAATATAAAATTAATAAAAGAAATCATTAATAATTAAAATTATCTAATAATTTTTAATAATTTATCGAAAAAAGATCAAGTATTTAATAATTATTAAATGACAGTAATGCAAAGACAAGGATGTTGAAATAAAACCGCTTAAATTTATTTTTGCAAGTAACATTTGTATTCACATTAATTATTAGTTTTATTATTGTTTTATTATTGTCAATTATCAGTCTTATTTTGTGGTGGTATCATTTAGGAAATTTGATAGATTTTATAAAAATATTAATTTATAATTGCATATATTTGTATGCACACACACGCACAATGAATAGTAAGATATTTTACAATAACGTAACGTAACCTATTGAATTTTTATCTATATTACATTTATTTCTATTTATTTTATATTTTTATTACTAAATATTGCTTATATCAAGTAATCAAGTAACAATATAAAATTTATAAAATATTAATGAAGCGATCCCCCCTCCCCCCAGTACGCATTCGACTCTTCCCTAAATTTTGAAAGGTTCGTTCACACGGATTTTTCTTTTATTCAAAAATTCCCTAAAAAATTTCGAATTATCCGCCATCGTACACGATGGATTAAAAACAGTTGATGAAAATCTAATACCGTCGTCTTGATAAATCATTAATTCCAATTATATTCCTGTCCATCGGCAAGCGATCGATGCCGCGCTGAATAATTCTGCGCTCGACCCGCTTAAGTCATTCCTGTCTAGCGTTACCAACGATCGACCGTACCGTCGTCGTCCTCACGAGTTTTTCTTTCTCTAAACGACTTCGGCCTCCTTCCGCCATCACGATGCGATTGAAACGACAAGCGGCGAAGGAATAGGGGCCGTGGGAAAAGCGGTAAAACGCGTCGGTAGCGCCCGGCCGCGGCGCGAGCTCGCGGAATCTTTTGCTCCAAGCTCCAAGTTCGTCGACCGCCGCGATGCACTCAACGATCGCGCTGTTTTTCTCGCTTCTTCTTTCCCTCATTACTTCAGGCAAATCGCCGAGAAGGTTTCCGCACAAGATATAAAGCCCACGAAAGACGCGTTGAAATACAAATAATTCGTAACGCTTTATTTGTTACATTCTAAATGCTATAGTTGCGTCATCGGGAATTATACGATGCAGCAATTCAATTTAATTTACCTATGAAGAACACTTTGCTGATAAATAAACTGTCACAACGTAGACTTCAAGCCGTATCGGCGACACGACGTTCTTATTGACCATGCAACATCGCCGACTTTGTTTACCAGTAAGCTGCGAACAACAAATTGACGATAGTCTTTTTTTCTCGCGCGTCAGTAGGCAGTTTGTCGGTAGGCGTCGTTGTTTTTTTTTTGAGCATTTTGTATAAAAATAAATTCTCGGCGGGATTGTGTGGAATCTGCGACGGCGCGACAAGCCTGTCCGCCATAAAATAAACACGTGACGCAAATGAGGCGCGGGAAGGGTTCGCAATAGGTCACGGGCTCACGTGGGGTGTGAATGGCGAATTATTAATAATAAAAATTGATTGCTTCAAACGAGAGCTTATTCCAACCAATCGGATGACATAATCGAATCCTCGAAACGCTAATCGAACGATCTCGCAATGCGGGATTTCAACCATCGATGCCGCATATATATATAGTTAGATGGAAATATTGTCTTCTTATCAGCAATGCGACACAAAATTTTATCTTTTTTATTATATATTCAACGATATCAAATTAGATTTTTGAAAAGTATTTCAAATGCGGTATGCACACACAAAAAAATATCATTCTATTGCTAAGAAAAGTGATTACTCAATTAATTTGTTTTCCTTTTAAGTAACGATTATTTTTAAATCACAATAAAAAACAATAAAAACTACAATAAAAAACAATAATAATAAATTGATGGACTCCTTCTATTAATATAATAACGAATTGTGATACAAAAGGGCTATAGGATTATTTTTAACAAAGATTATTTTCTTCATAATAATCTTAAAATATATCTATTACAAATTTTAGAAAAACTCATTATTATGTATTCAGAAAAAGAATTTATTTTCTTTTGAAGAATATTAAAAAATTAATCAAAGAAACGACTTTATAAGCAAATCGAATATGTTTTAATTTAATAATCTTGATTGAAGTATCAAACTCTCTCACTAGGATTCAGAATATATTTTGAATAAATTTCATGCTTGTGGTGAACTCTTATGATAGATATGTGTGCACGCACGAAAATAAATTTCGAGTTTTAAAGTATTATCTACGATGTGTTATTCAATTTTTAATTTATCTCTTAACTTTCTATCATTTAAAGTAATAAACATTTATATTCCGTATGTGTTATAATGAAAGTGTTTTCTTATTGTAAAAGTTCCATAATTCTTTCCAAACGTTCCTTTTTCCAAACGCCACACATTGTACCACAATTTCTGTTTACATAAATCATTGTGCGATCGACAGCGACTCGCAACCGACCAATAAAAAGTTTTTTGTTATACAAAGTCCTGATGAGCAAGAAGTAGGTTGATTATTTTTTATCTTAAACATAGTTTCTTATTGATCGTGTGCGAGCCGAGTGGAAATTTTTATACGATCGTTTGAGCGACAGCAATGGAACTCTTCGTTCATCGTTTCTATACTCGAGTGCGGAATTAATTCTTACATATGGCGATGTTTCGCATCGATGTGAGCATAAATGGAATCGCGTCGCTTTTATTATTCGATGCAATGTGTCTCGATCGGGTAATGAAAACTCCTACGATTGAGCTACCGCTCAGTAGTAAGTATTTATATCGTGAATTTGTATTCCATTGATTGCGTTGTGTCGTTACGTCTTTTTCTATATTTATTATAAAAAGGCCGTTGTATTTCCAATTTGTTCCACGTCCGTGTTCTTTTGCGCCTACATTGAAAAAAAAAACTAAATTTTAATAAATATTTGTTTGAATAGTTTAACAAATAAGGCGAACGTTAAATCTTCATATTGTTACCTTCGCAAAGTTCGCCTCGGACGAATAAGAGCCAAGGCTGAAGCAATATAACGGCAACTGGTGCGTCCCGGGAACGATGATTTGTCTCCTCCTGGTAGCCTTAAGAGCTTTACCAGTTGAAAATCATCGCGTTGCCCTA
The DNA here is from genome assembly GCF_001594055.1 of Mycetomoellerius zeteki. Taxonomy (NCBI): domain Eukaryota; kingdom Metazoa; phylum Arthropoda; class Insecta; order Hymenoptera; family Formicidae; genus Mycetomoellerius; species Mycetomoellerius zeteki. The sequence goes on from NW_017257632.1 coordinate 3,335,614, forward strand.
CCCGCTTATTACTTTAAATATCGTCGGCGTATCGCTGTACTTTTGCGGATTATATTATTATGTACCGTTCGTGTCCTTCGGATAAAGAATAATTCACGTCTGCATTTGGCTCGTGCGTATAAGCTTTGTATATTTTTTCTGTAATTTATTATTTCTGTAGTCCTTACAATTGGATGAAATGACCATTGTTCAATTATGGAAAAAAAGGGAAAAAAGGTAAGATTTATTATCCCCCCTCTCCTCCCTTGAAAGAATACTTTAAATTATAAGTAAAAATATACATAATTTCGCTTTACAAGGAAAGGTAATTGGAAAATTGTTCTTGCGACATTGCCGAGTACTGATCCGACTCGCTCTCATGCTCGTCGCGTTATTGCAACACTTTTAATATTCGCTGAGAACGGATTATTATCACCGTTATCCATTCTGATAACGGGGCCTCGTCCTCTCGAACGGACAGTGAGGCGGTGGTTTTTCTTATCCACTCCTTCGTTTCAGAGAACGAGCGTTCTCCTATGCTCTTTAGCCTCTTCTAATTGATCACGTTCTTGAAAATTCTGCAGACGGAAATTAATTTTCTTTCCGTACACGAGAGGTATTCGACACAAGGCGAGCATTCCTTCTCACTGCATTTTCCTTATGCTTATAGTTTAATTTCAGTAGTTTTTTTTAGAAAAATATCCGCGTACCGAGAGAGACGCGTGACTACTTATCGGAGAGATAGTGAAAGATACAAATTGAGGAAATAATTGGAGAAAAACGGTATCTCTTGAGATCATTGAAGGTCGTAGGCTTGAATCAATTAAAATAAAATGTATTTTTTCGTTTGCACACATAACAGAAAATATATTCGTATATGTATATTGATGATTTTAGAAACTTTGCAAATCAACGAAATGTCACTTTCGAAATCCTTGATGACATTTTCCAGTTCGATGAAAGGATTGACGCGTATCGTCGTTACTTTCAGACTGTCATGTGCAAATGAAACGAAACAAATGAGCGACTTTCCCAGAGCCCACGCTCGCGGCAATTCGCTCGCCTCTATTTCGACCTAAGTACGGACGAGGAGAGAAAGTCTCGTATCGAAGTCTACATCTACGATTCCACGGGACATTCGATTAGCCTTCATGTTTTCAGTCGATTGTATCGAGCAATGCTTTGATACTCCGCTCGCACGTCGAATAGAAACGTGCGGTTAATTTCGTCGTGTAATTACTCAACATCTATAGCGAATTCGCTCACTTGCATCACACTAGATTAGTGCATTCTAAAAGTTGTTATACGTGAAATTGGCAAAGTTAGATGTAAAAGCATATGAATATTTTAAACGATTTAATACTTAATAATGACATTGTCACATTATTTAATGCAATCTACATTATTTGTCAAAGATTATATTATGCCACTGCATTTAAATATTTTATATAAAGCATCCTTTAATGTGTATTGATCTAATGTAGCGTGAATGACCGAATTTATCGATAAAAACACGTTGGTCGAAGTGTACATCTTCGCTAAAGTATATGTTTTTTATAATAGCGATGCACGTAGGTATTTTTCTTATTCCCATCGTTATATGTGCAGTTCTCTCATTCCCAGCGTCTACGTTTATAATCAATGTACTTTATGGGAAATATTATGCAATTTTATAACACGTACGAGCGTTGTAAATTAATTATATACGTAAGTTCATTAGGCCGTTTTGCACTTAATTTAAAAATCTGGAACGCATCCGTACGCTTGTTAATGAAAATAAGTGCTACGCGTAAAAAAGGAGCACTTTATACGACGCCAAGTCGCTATTTTTTCGCCTTTAAAACAACGAAGATTATATTGTTAAACCGGCCGTGAACCGGCGCGGCGCCGGCATTTACGATATGTCGCGAATGCAGTCACTCGCGATAAACGTCACTCTTAAACTCATATACATGGGGATGAATACCTTGCCGGATGTTTTTTATTCTCGTCAAAATTTTCCTATGGAACAGTGTATGACGTACTGTTCATTTTACAATAATGATGTTTGCTAATCAAGAGGTCGAATTCACGCTGAGCCGTGGCCATGATCAAGAATGATTTATGACTCAAGCGGACAAGTATCATTTTTCCGAGCGTGGTTTTGCGGATCGAAGGCCATTATTCGCAAAAAGGCGCGTCGTTATTTCAGTGATCGGCGGGCAGGCGCGGAGGAGAGGGAGAGAGAGAGAGAGAGAGAGAGAGAGAGAGGCCAGAGGGAGGCAAGGGATTTACGATCGAACAGGCGTCCGATTCATTATTGCAAAGTTTGCGATATCGGCGGTCGCAGACTTTACGCTGCGAATACGTGACGGCGATTGAACATCGTTTGCGATCGAAGTATAAAGAGGAGGGGAAGAAAAAAAGTAGAACGACGAGTTTCCTTCGGGCGATGATAGTTGAGATTGAAGAGAAAGGGAAGAGCAGGGATAGAAAGAAGGAAAGAGAAGAGGGGAATCTTCATCGAACACACAGTTATCCGGCCCTGATGCTGCTCTTTCGATCGGCGACTGTGCGGTGACGGCGGTCGCGGGAGATCCATTTTCGAGTGACTGGTCGAGAGATCGAGATCTCGTTTTCTCTCTGGGGACCCCCAATGCTCTTTGCCCCTTGACTCTGTGAATCCGTATTTTTTTCTAGCTTGAACGTCACGAACGATTGCGAAGAATGGGGAGGGAAGAGGGGGGGGGGGAGATTTTACGAGCGAGCTGTAACAATATGTGAAAAAGTTTACAATCTTCGCCCCGATTGCGAGTTTCAAGCGATAATAGCGAAGGGCGAACGAGATTGTTTACAAGACGATGTTTCATAATATCCCATATCTCTACGTGAGAGAAAAATAATTTTTTATCTGAACGCAGTGCTTAACAGTCATTCGGTTGAGATTAAGAAGTCGTGTATAACGCGTATCATACGCGAAGAAATGCATAAGCGCAGAGGGGCTACCATCTATCCCCGATATAGCACCGATCGACTCCATTTCGATCGGAGTATTCTCGTAGATAGAGGTTGAGCACCTCGCGATCCGCTGTCCAGAGAAAAGTAGGATGGTTCTACAAAACAGTTAGATGGCCCTGATGTTAGCAAATCACCGAGCAGCCGTGCCTACATTCGCATTCGCCGCGATATTGTATATGGCTTTTCAGAAGATTTGAAGCGTTTTGTAATTTCGTACGTGTCATTCTTCATGCATACAAATTAGAGAATTCTTAAAAGAACCTCGCTAGTACTCTTTATGTACCTACTTGGATCAGTGTGTAATATTTTTCAGTTATTGCAGTTGTTACTCGAAGTAATAATTGAACACTTTTCTAATCCACAATAAATCCTTAATACACACAATTGGGGTTTTCGTGTCTTGTTCATTTCTTTTCTTTGAAATACTAGAAGCATCGAGTAATTAGTTATAACATTTATATAATTTTTTTAATACACATTATTAAATATTAAAAGAGCAATAGCAACCCAATCTCTTGAATTAAACAACATTTTGTTATTTTTAACTTCTATACGTACCAAAATGTAAATCATAAAGTAAACAATGTCCATTATTAACATACATATTTAATAAATAATAAACCAATAGACTTAATTTAACTCAAAGAAATGTATTTTTGAATCAAATTTAATACATTCCTTTGAGTTATGTAGATTAAGTCCATTGTTTTAGTTAATTTAATGACACATCTATCTTAAGTAGAAGCAGTGGCAACCTATAAAAATGATTAAAAATAATTCAAATTGGGTTTAATTTGACATTATTTAACACAATCTTACTAATACGTTCTTAGAAGAATTAATTATAATATTTATCTATACAATTTTTTTGATACACAATCTTACAAATGCTTTCTAAAGATGTTAAAGTATATGAGAATCACCTAATAATTTTTGTATTCTTGTAAAAGCGATGAGAAAATTAACCCAGGATACAAACAAGCCATCGTATGTAGTAAAAGATCTGAAAATTACCACGTGTACTAACCTTTAATAATTGCGTTATTGAATTAGCGTTGAGCCAATAATTTTTATACGTTCCCTCGATGTGCAGTTTCGGGAAGAAGAGAAAATTTATTGCAGTTTTTAGATACACAGGCTTATCCTCTCGCTTTTCCACTTTTCGAACGTTACACGAGCATGTCCAAGGAACCGGGATTCTCGTTTCCTCCAGGCGATCTCTGGCCTCCGATCCGCCTTCGCTTCGTACCGCTCCGCGAGAAGCGGTTCTGATGCATGGCATCAGATAGAGTTTCTAGGATATTCGAGAAACTCGTACTGACAGTGCTGCCTTCCAGGAAGTGTCTTCAAATTTTCAAATTCTCGATTAAACGATACGTAAGATCCTTTCTCGTTTATTCCTCACACACATTTCAGAAAATAATTTATTCTCGATCAAAAAGAGTTTTTTGTATAAAAATCGATAGACATCTCCTGTGAGAGCAGCTTAAGTAACTTTTTTTACCCCTGACATTTCCTACACGTATGTGTTCCTGTTTCGAGCCGACATTTTCTTAGGACCACTAAAGCTGGCGAGGGCTGGCGTCTTCTAATTCTACGTTTCTCCGAGGGAACAGCTTTCGGGGAAGAAAGTTCCAAATTAGACGCTCAGGTCAGTCGATTATATCGCGCAGTACGTGAAATGGCTGCCACGACGTGAAACGTATGCCGTTTTTACGAGAATAACTCGTGGTAAGGATCCAGGTACGAAGAAGGAGTTGTTTATCTCAAGCAATTGTGCGAATCCTTTCGCGTCGAGGCAATTATCTTCGTCTTCTTCGTTTCGAGCACAAACCTGTCGCTGCGTGCGTCATGAACGTCTCTTATGTCATCGCTTCTATAAGTCTTTTAATCCTCTGTTTGGATACATACACAAAAATACTATTTTATTGCTAAGAAAAGTGATTACTCAATTTACTTTCTTTCTTTTAGGTAACACTTATTTTTACATAAGAATATTTCTTAATAATAATCTTAAAATATTTATACTTATTACAAATTTTAGGAAAATTCATTATTATGTACTCAAAACAAGAATTTTTTTTTAAGAATATTAGAAAATTGATAAGAAACAACTTTGTATAATGAACAAATCGAATTTGTTTTAATTTAATAATCTTGATTGAAATATTAAACTAGTAAAGTACTAAACTTACGATCGATTTGCGGATGTATGAACTTTTGAAATATTTGAAACAAGTATAATTATCACTTGTATAGAGTACGTATTTTTTTGTGTGTAGTCTAAAAGTCACATCGAAGTAATACATGGAGAGTAATGGATACGAAATGAAAATAAATCAATCCTATATGAAATCACGAGTCAATTCGCTCAAAGATACATAAGTATTTTCCTTTCATACAAATCTTATCTTTATTCTTACGAATATAATTATCACGTCCTTATATCGAATTACTTCTTTCTCATACGGCTCTTTCGCCCTTCAACGGAAAGTCACGTCTTCCGGATGTGTGCGATTAACGTGGCATCTCTGATTTCTTAAGAGTTTCTCACGTCCTAGCGAGAGGTGTCCTGTGGAGTGAATCGCTACCTTAAACAGGGGTTGTCGGTGCGCCGCGGAGTCGCGGCTGGCGAGTGCGTGGCGAATGGGTTCCGCAGGGAACACGGCTGACGGATTTTCAAGCGGAACTCCTCGCGGACAGAATGCAGAACGCGCGAGGTCCCCGAACCGGCCCTATTGATTTTAGAGAACCTTCTAGCAAGAGAGAGAAAGGACGGGAGGGAGAGAGAGAGAGAGAGAGAGAGAAGAGGGGGGGACCGTCGGCAATTCCGAGCTACCCTCCGTTCCCTTCGTCAAGTTTTCGAGAAGGGTCACCCCGTAATTTGAATATACGGCACCCTTCTGCGCGTTCGCAGCCCCTCCCGGCCAATTGCACGTTCGGCATATTTCGTTCACCGTGCATTGCGCGTTCGTTCTCCTCGTGTTTGGAATACGCGGACGAGATATTTCATCGCGGTATCATTATCGCGGTTTTGGCGTGCCAAATCATTTTTCCGGCAAGAGCGGAAAGCGTTAAAATTAAAGAATTTATCTTATCGAGAGAGAAACAACATATTCTATCTTATTTCTCATTAAACTTGACTGTTTGTTTACACGTTATACATTCGTGTGGGCTTTTACCATATACTATCGATATCGTCGCTAAAGTAATGTCAAATAATCTCACGAGCCGTAACCGTAAAGTTGACGAAGGCGCAATTGTTGATTCACGGACTCAGCGTTTCTACGTTTTTATGCGTTGCAATTACTTGCGAGCGGGACGCGTGGAAACGGAAGCGGTCGATCGCGTCTGAGGTATATCGGGACGTGAACGCGAAACCGCTCTCTGTAGACTAGTGTAGACGTCGATTGCAAAATTAACCAGTTTCGCGACCGGCGACGCTTAGCCGCCTTTGATCGTCGAACGTAATATTTTCGCTGTACCGCGCGTCAGCGACTTCCTTTGTGCGCGGAAACGGAGTTTCTCGATAGTTGGGCGGTTTAACTCGCTTAGAACTTAATTCGTCGAATTTCCGGTGAACGCGGTGGCCTCGTCATAGACTAGAGACCCTACAACAGAATCTAGCCATGAGCGATTTTGTCAAAATCCTACGAGAGAGAAAAGTATATTTATATACTTTCTCTCTAAGTATATATTATTTTATTCTAACTCTTATCCAGAAAAATATATACTCTACGCAAATAATAATTACTTGTTTCAAGTATTTCGAAAGTTTATGTATCTGCAAATCTATCATAAATTCATCAAAAGTTTCAAGTCAAAATATGTACAGTGAGTGCAAAAAGTATTCGTACAGAGAAAATATTTTTTTAAATAACTTTATTTTTAAAAAGTAAATATCCAGCGAGAAATAAGTCATCGAATTGATATCGAATCGATATACCATATATACGATGATTTCAACACCAATTTGATGTCGATTTGACGTTTAATTGACGATCATTTCTTGTTGGGTAATTAACAATTTATTCATAAAGAATAAAATAGACTGTATGTTTCTTAAAATTATATATACCAAAAAGATGTGTATTAATTATAGAAAATATATCATCTAAAAAATAAGCGAAAATTAAAAATTGTATTGTTTGGATGCTCAAAAAGTATTCGTACTGCAGTCGAGAAATTTGGCTTTTAAAATCAGGAATACATGCGAAGCTCGTTTGTTTATGTTTTAGAATAGAATATATTCATTGTATAAAATTGCTAATTAATATTTATTTTCTACAAATAAGACTTTTTTTATAACAAATTTCCTTGTATGGATACTTTTTGCTCTCACTGTATTCTGAATCGTAGGAAATTTAATACTTTAGTCAAGATAATTAAATTAAAATAAATTCGATTTGCTTATTATATTAAGTCGCTTCTTTAATCAATTATATATTCTTCAAAAGAAAATAAATTGTTCTGAATACATATTAATGAGTATTTCTAAAATTTTTAATAAGTACGATTGTTATCAAGAAAATATTCTTTGGTAAAGATAAATCGTTACTTAAAGAAAAAGAAAGTAAAGTGAGCGATCAATTTATTTTTCTTATCAATAGAATATTTTTCTGTGTGTACTTTTGTCTCACTTTATAATCTTAATTAAAATTATAAAGTGAGAGAATAAAAATTGAAGTGAAATAGTATCTATACTTACAAGAAAGAAATATATATATCTTCCTCTTACATTATAGGATTTTGACAAAATCATTCGTAGTCAGATTGTTATATAGTCTAGTCGTGACTAGAAACCCTATAACAGAAAATCGAATTTGTTTTAATTTAATAGTCTTGATGAAAGTATTAAACTTACTATAGGATATATTTTGAATAAATTTGAAACTTTTGATGAATTATAACAGAATTTGGCCACGAGATGACAAATTTTTGATTGCTTCGTCATTTTTGTCAACTTCAGTAAGTTAGAATAAGTAAAGTCAGAGCAGATAGAAAAACGCGTAAGGTAGTAAGACGTGAACAGTAAGCGAATTAACCAATAACAATAGAAAAGTAAGGCAATAACCTTATATTCTCTATTGTGATTGGCTGATTCTTTTACTGCTTACTGCCTTACATTCTTGTATGTGCCATGGGCTTAAGATAGTACAAGTTAGAATGAGATAACACAATTTTTCTATTAAATTCTTCATTATTAGAGGTTTTCGACAATGGTCATATAATATACAGGGTGTATCCGAAATAACTAATTATACAGTACTACTCCTAATAAAAAACTGAGTCGAAAAGTCCTCTACCATTTTGCAATTTTCGTTTTTCAACTCAGTTTTTTATTAGGAATAGTTTGAATAGTGCACGTTATTTCAGACACACCCTGTATATTTGTTTAAGTAAGCAGATAAAATAATAAAATTTCTGATTTTATTAATTTCCAAAAAGTTTTATCCATTGATATCCTCAGAATCTAAAAAGTCGCGATGTATTATAATATATAGAAAGAGACAGTATATGTATGTACCCTTCTTTCTCATTTTTGTTTAGACAAAGGGTACGTTTACACCGTGCGCTTAGTCCGCCGCGACCTATACGATAGGTGTCTTTGTTTAATATACAGGATAAACAAGGACATCTATTGTATAGGCCGAGGCCTAAATACACGGTGTAAACGTAGCCAAAACTACTCGTGGCCAGACTTTGTTATAGAATCTTTAGTCACGATGAAGCACGAAAGTAATTACTTCTCTGTCCCAACGATTTTCGTCGCGAAACGATTTTTTGTACAGCTCGCGCGCCGCGCCGGCGTGAATTCTCGACGCAGGGAAATTCGCGTGCGGTTCGTGAATTTTCGCGGGGCCGGCCCACGATAATCTGGGCTTATCGATCGGCGCTCAGTTGCCAACTTGGCAGTGGCAAACTCCCGGAATTACGAATGAAATGCTCTACATAGCGACGCGGTTGGCAAATCAGATCCGCTTTCATACCTTTGCAAGGGAGGATACATTGAATTCCGGCTCACCTTCCGGTGGGTCAGACTTTCGCAATTCGACAACGAGAATGTCCATGTCAAACGCGCTTAGTTTAACGCAGCGGGAATTGCATCCTTCAGCATGCTGTTCTAGATCTTTGATCGAGGGATAATGATTTTTTTTTTTAAATAATGTATCCACTGTGTACTGTACATTGTGCAGTATACAAAGGCTCGAAATGAGTGAACGAAATGATGTCCACGTCGGCCTTCCCTTCCATTTCGTTGATTGAAGCGTTTCGAAGGGGTACAAAACTTGCACGTCAAAGGGGTAAGGGAAAGGGGTACCGCGGGAAAGGGGCTGGACTTTTTTTCTCTAGCCGAGCATGTTGTTCGAGTTTCGGGTTAAATCCCGGACAGAGTGGTTTTCATGCCGCTACCTCGACGGTCGTCTAGCTCGTCGTGTGTGTAGTTAGTTGTATGGTATTGTAACCTACGCGCTTTCTAGCAGTCGGCGTTAGTTCCCTGCTCGCTCGCTCGTTCCCTCGTTCAGATTTGTACTTAAAAACTTGTGGGGTCAGTGGTGCTCACATCTAGACTCGCTAGATTGACGCAACCAATTAGGAACATGGTAGTAGAATAAAACCGGTGTAACTTTGACTTTGTGGTCGTACTGTAGAAGCAAATAAAGTGGTACTGCCTTGGCTTTGCGCTAGGAATTTTACATGAGATTTAGAGACTACACGACATCGAACGATATTTGACGAGTAACAATTTTTTGAATTAGTTACGCTTGCAAATTTGAATTATTGGAAGAAACATTTTTATTCAGAGAGATAGCAATGGATTCGCAAACTTGTGGTATATAATCCACAGCTTAAGACTATATTATATTCAATAGCGTCGATCAATACAATACTCATCGAGTATTTTGATTCAAAGAAGTTATAGCATCAGGCTATCTATAATACGGCAGACTTAGAGAGACACGCGATATATTTCCGAGACATCTTTTGCAGTTTCAGATAGCGCAGTTTCTCTCAATTAAACGATAGGTTTTGTAGAAAAGAAAAATGATAAGGGTCAATTATTAAAAACAATCAGAAATGTCGGTCTGCCTTTGTTTGTGCGAGCAAAGACAATAAAGTGGCGTTTAATACAGATTGTTTTGCATACCGTGCGATACAATTGAATTATAAATGTATTTATAAATATAAATGATTAACGTTCGGTTCTCATACACAGAAAAATATATATGGCGTGCAAGTAATAATTACTTGTTTCAAAAGTTTATAAATTCGCAAATCTATCGTAAGTTTATTACAAGTTAAAGATTATTAAATTAAAACAAATTCAATTTCTTATTATTAAAATGTCGTTTCTTCGACCAATTTTATAATATTCTTCAAAAGAAAATAAATTCTTGTTTCGAATACATATAATAATGATAATAATTTTTCTAAAACTTAAAATAAATATATTTTAAGATTATTATCAAGAAAATATTTTTTGTTAAAGATAACCGTTACTTAAAAATAAAAAAAAAAAGAAATTAAATTGAGTAATCACATTTTTCAGTAATAGAAAGATATTTTTACGTGTGTAGCGAGGCGATACGTTTCGACGTTGCGCGTCGGCTCGACGTTAAGTAGTTAAGCTCCAGGTCGGCGCGAATTGAGAATCGCTGACATCGCGCAGACAAGGTCTGCGTATTCGGGACGCGGTGGCGGCGGCGGCGGCTGCAGCGACTAAACTCCCATGCGCAGCGCGCAGGATCACGTGACGGTGCGTCGCGGTGGGCGCCGTCGACGCACGATTGGCCGATGTCGCGATATGTAACCCCCATTCGGCGTTACCCGAACAAAGAGACGAGGCTACCCCGTCCGTGGTCGTGAACGCTGCCATTAGAAAGTCGTCGGCAGTCGATGAACGCGGAACCTCCGCGAGTTTGGACAGAGAGAGCGAGAGCGAGAGGGAGAGAGATAAAGAGAGCTGGTCCATCGGTTCGGACGTCGCGATTAAGTTTTATCAGCCAGTCTGCCGGGACTCGACAACGGAAAGAGAGAAAGAGAGAGAGAGAGAGAGAGAGAGAGAGAGAGAGAGAGAGAGAGAGAGAGAGAGAGGGAAGGTTCGGAGAGACAAGAGACCCCGGCTTTAGAGATCAGCTCCAGCTCCGACCCACCGACGGTCGGAAATCGATCCGGTGAAACGAAGCGTGAAACGGAAAAGGCGCCTTTCATCCGCGAGCAGTAAGGAACTCGCGAGGACGAGTCGACGAAGCGAATTCGCAGGCAACGAGGCGAGCGTTAAGAAACGACGCGTGGACGCTCGCCCGACAAATCGATCCCCCACGTACATCTGTTACTGTGCGCCGGATTGCATCCTCATCGGTGAGGATCTTCGAGGGACGCTCCGGCGGTTAGCCCATCGCGCTGGAGGGTCGACGACGTACGACAAGCGCTGTAGAGTGCTACGCAGCGACGTGGCGACGACGCCATTTTGTGGTGACTGGTACTGTGCGCTTCTTTCGGCATCAACGCCGTCGAGCTTACTCATCGCCGCGCCGTGACCCGTGACACGCGCGTATCTCTGATCGCCTTCAATCGGTGTAAAACGGCCTGGAGCGCTTTTCGCTTCCGGAATCGTGGGTCGCGAGAGACAGCGAGAGAGAGAGAAAGAGAGAAAAAGAGATAAACAGTGCCCGTGTATCTGAGCAAGATCGAGTGCGTCATCGGCGTGACTTCCATCCGCGCACCGTCAATCCCACCGCGATAGAGAAGAGAGAGAGAGAGAGAGAGAGAGAGAGAGAGAGAGAGAGAGAGAGAGAGTGAGAATTTTCTATTGGATTATTGTCATCGACGCTTCGCCCTGGGTCACCACCGACCATGAGACTGGAAATCGTGTCGGCAGCAGATTTTCTGGTGCACCTGCTGCGCCTGCAGGCGGGTCAGCTGTCGGAACGACAACTGGAGATGTTCAAATCATCGTTGACGGAGGTGTTGCGTCACCGTTATCGGGATCACTGGTTCCCAGATCGGCCAAATCGCGGATCCGGCTATCGTTGCATACGCATCAACGGTAAAATGGATCCGGTGATCGCGCAGGCTGGTGCGAACGTCGGCCTCTTGCCGACGGTACTGCACAGCCTGTTTCCCAGCGAGCTCACCATGTGGATCGACCCGTCGGAAGTGTCGTACAGAATCGGCGAGAATGGTTCGATCTGCGTGCTGTACGAACGTACCGAGGCCGAGAACGCGGAAGAGATCTCCCAGCAGCAGCAGCAACAGCAACAACAGCACCATCAGCAGCAACAACATCAGCAGCAACAACATCAGCACCATCATTCGCAGCAGCATCAACAACCGCCAGCTATGCCGTCGCCATCGCAGCAACAACAACAGCAACAATTCGAAACCTGCAAAGACTCTCTGTTGCTGGAGCACACGCAATTCAGCGAGCAGATCGCCGCGTACGTCTCCAGCTGAATCGCCGGGCTCGCCGCCGCGCTCGTGTCTACGCTTCTGAAATGATCTACTAAGCGCACGTGCATCTCGTGATATGTGATATCCCGTGTGTCGCGTCGGACCGGGTAGGTCCGCGCGCTCAACCTTTTGTGAACTCCAAACGTGCGGGCGTCCCTCCTTTGCGTTTTATCTTCTTCTTCTCTCCATTCTTGTCCTTTTCCTTTTTATTTTTCCCTTCCTTTCTCGGTGCACCGAGAATCTCGAGCGAAGAGTCGATCCTCGCTGTCTCCTTTCTTCCTTCTCTCTCTCTCTCGCTCTCTCTCTCTCTCTTTCTCTCTCTCATACACACTCTCACTCTCTCTCGTCTTCTACGAAAAAGAACAGAAAAAAAAAATGTGAAAATGGAGCACCGTCGATGATCTGCAGCGTCGCATTTCGTCGCGCATCGTCTCAGCAGCTTCGAGCGACTTCCTGCAAGACGGGGAGAGTCCATCCTTCGGGAGACGCGAGCTCGTCCACGCGCGTCGGTCGGCTCGACTCTAGTCTAGTCTCGCGTTTCCCGACCCTTCTCTCGCGCGTACGAAGAATCTCTCGAGAGTGAATGAAAACAAGGCATCTTTGAGAAGAGAAAAACGTGTTCCCGAGCACCTAGTCTGTGCGCTATTCAAACGCGCTCGATCGGAAAGACAACATCGAGAAGAAAACAACTGTGCCGCGATGGAAGAGTGAAAAGAGAAACGGAAGTGGATCGAAGCGCAGACCAGTCGATTATCGTTGATTCAACGGCTACTCCCTTCAACCATCGTCTCATTTTCATCGATCGTCCTTTTACTATCGGCGAGTCTTTTTCGCTGGAGAAGGATTTCGCGGCCGTCGCAGCGAGAAAGAACGGAGTGAGCTCGGAGCTCTCTCAGCAGCCGACTAATTGATCTCAGCACCTCCTCTACCCGCGTAACCTCCGAGTGTTCTCTCATGACGACAGCAGCCACGCGAGGGTGGAACAACCAAGACCAGCCAGCCTCATCGCCCTTCCTACATTTTCGAGGGAGTAAAGAACCCGTACTCATACATTTGTACACAAGAAACATATATATACGTATATGTATATACATGTATACTACACACGATTTCTCTGTCTCTCGCATCCTCCCGAACGACCAGCGTCTTTCTTCCACGCACTTTTCCTCAACGTCGTATCTCGAATTAAGGTTCGTACACACCGACGAGTATGCAGAACGCGCGAGAAAAGCGATCGTTCGTTTTATGGCTGTTTATAAATACCTTTCGATGTGCAAAAAGCAGATTTTTTTAAATTAAATCCTTTATGACAGTCCCATTGATTGTTCAAAAGTAAAGTAATTTACGTTGGAAATTATTTACGATTGGATACAATAATGTAACGTGTACATACGAACTTATTTCCATAGTTTGCATTCTCATGTCGGTTTGTACAATCGTAAAGTTGAGAACCACAAAGGAATGTGATGATAGTCAATCGTTCTCCATTCTCATCGTCGAGAATTTTGTCGAACCTTACACTGTCAATGCAGTTTACCACCGAACCCCTCCCCCCACACACACAAACACACACACACACACGATAATACACATACACAAAATCTCGATAATACATTCATACAAAATTAAACCGATGAGTCTTGAGCAAACGCAATCGCGATGGATTTCAGCGTGAATCATCGCTATCGTGAGCTGTTAAGATCGTCGGTCTCAATTCATCGAATTTGCTCTTCATTAACGTAATTTTTTTCCACGAGCCTCTACAAAAATAAAAATTACTTTAAACTAATAAGGCGCGATACTTTCTCACGTATATTCTATGAGTTTGTCGAATAATTTTTCAATTTTCTGGGAAAATAGAACGTAGAAATTTCGCAAAACGCAGCATTACGATAACGAGGTTTCAAATTCGATGTAAAGTTGTAATTTCTATTTTTCGAGAA
>NW_017257632.1:3352488-3367347 GCF_001594055.1 Mycetomoellerius zeteki
TTATGAAAGAGAGAGCGTATGTGGTCAGACTGAATGAGTGAGATAGAATGTGTTGAAGTAAAAGAGTGAGAGATAAGCAGGGGAAGGGAAATCTTAGAATCAGAAGTTCACAATGAAATTATTTGAAATATCCTGGAAATAATTTCTCCAAGCAATTTCGCGATTTTTTTGACTTGTTTTATGTAAAAACATGATGAATAGCTCTTACTTACTTTACGATCGTTTTGCTTTTGTTCAAGAAAACGTGCAATTATTGAAATTATAATTACTGAAATCGCAATGATGTCATATTAATGTTGCGACGTGTTCGAACGAATGAAAAAAGTGTGATGTACTTTTCGTTTAAAACGTCACGATAAAGAAGACAGGAATCACTTATCTCTTAGAGAGTCAGTCATCGCGTCAATACGAGTCTTACTAACGTCAGTTAGTATTAATCGTAATTAAACATTTTTTTTTCATCTTATTATATTCGGTGATGCAGTATATAAGAGAAGACAATGAAGGATCGGTTAAATCACGATCTGAGCCGAGATTACCGTTGGTGAAACCGGCTCATTTTCATCATTATAAAATTACCCTGATTATCGTGTCAGTTCTGAATTTGCTTTGTGAGATCTATTTAAATCGCGATGAATCATTGATAATGTATTTCTCGGTAATTCAAAGTCCGTCTCGAAGAACAAATGTACCAAATACCATGCTTCTAGAATCGTTGACACGCTGTTACATCATTGATTTTTGAGCTTCGACTTTTTAGATTTTTCTTCCTCTTTGGCTACGCGTGGGTAAGAATTGCGAATGACGAAAGAAACGGAACTTTAGGGCCGGCTCTTTGTCGAGTGCTTTCCTTTTCTTTGGAGAAGTTATTTTTCATTTACGCGGACACTAGAAATGAGAAAAAGAAAGATCGAGCAAAAAGAGGAAAAGTGATTCTCAGTGAAGTAAAATTGTGACAGGGATTGGTATCGAAAGAAGCGAGAAAATGAAAAATATGAAGAACAGAGGGAAGAGAGAATGAATGTATGAGTGAACGAGTGAGTGAGTGAAAGAAAGAGAGAGAGTGAGAGCGAGAGTATGAGGGGCTTAGCGGGGATGCTGAATTCGGTCGTAGGGCCACGATAACACGATTGTGATGACAGATTACTTATACACACTGATTAGTAGCGAACTCTTAGCAGTTTCGTTTAGTATATTCGTTTAGCATTGTAGGGAGAAAGTGAAGTAACTACTATTTTGTGGCCCTGCGAGATCCGAATTCGACGGCCCTGTTCAGCCAATGCATCGTTCGGAGAAAACGAAAGGGGAGCGCGAATAAAAAGATCCATTCGTTTCTGCGCGTTGACTGCGAGCGAGACGCCACTCAATGAATTCTGTATAAAATTCGCTTTACAAGTCTACATGCATGTCCATGAGTATACACACACTCACACAATACACATACATACTCGACATGAACACAGGTCGCGAATACTCGAGACATGATACATACGCGATACATTACACACATACTCGAATCTGTAGACTCGTAGGTTTACTATTAATTATAATGAATTATAATTATATCTATTATATATCAATGTATAATTATATATTTAGTTTTTAGGTTTATGATTATATTGGCTAATTATTTCCCGCATGTACATACGCCGTGAAGCTCCAGAGAAAAAATTAAATCTTTAACAAAGAAAATCTATAATTTTTTCGACTGTTTTTGTACAGAGATAATAAAAACAAAAGGCCTCGTGCTTATGAAATTTCATGAATATAAAAAAAAACACGTGTCGATTAATCTCGTCGTCCATTATCCTAATCACCTTATACCAAGCGTATACTGTTTCATGCTGTTTGCAATATAAGGTGTCACATGAAGAAATATGAAGCATCAGCATAATCGGCCGTAAACATCGTAAGATTCGATGTTTTCGAGACGAACTCTGAGTAAATCAATTTTAACGTTTCCAAATTTACTTCGCATTATTGACAGACTGTGCAATAAGCTCTACAAATATGCGAATATTTAACCTCTCGAGGATTGGCACATATGTATACGTTTAGTTTTACCCGATATTTGACTGTTTAGCAAAGTATAATATGGTACTATTTGGGAGTAAATATTCCCTAGGAAACAGTAAACATAAAAAAAATTAAATAGCAAATATTTCCTTATATTTCATATTTATTTTGGTATATTTAAAATAAGTACATTTGAAACATCAAATAAAATAATTTTTTCTCACCTTCAAATATTCGTCCCTCAAGAGGTTAATAATGAAGTAACGTCAGCAACGACTGCGACCTTGAATTATTTAAGACATTAGCGCGTCGTATCTGGTGTTTGGCAAACAAATTTCGTAAAAACGCCAATTCCGCGAGTGAAATTGTTTACTTGGAAGATGAGAGGTTGAATATCGATGATTTTTTTATTGACAATTCCGGTGAAGCGAGTCGATTTACGCGATCGCGATTTGCAAAGTGATAAATAGTATGTAATTTTTTTGCATATGTTGGCGAATGCAAACGGGAAATCGAGGATCACTTTTCAATCGCACTCACGCGTTCCTGGGATTCTCAATATGGTTATTCTCGGAAATTCTCGATCGAAATAATTCGAGAGGACACTGGTAGAGACAAAATTGCACGTGTCATTCGTCAGAAACGTTTATTGTCTTATAAAGATACTATTATTAAACTTTCTGAAAATGAGTAATAAGAGCTTTCTCGTGAAAACGTCATATATTCTATATAGCGAGTGAGGAGAATAATTAATCTAAATGAGTAAATTTTGAAAGTTTTCTAATAATTGTCGATTAATAAGTGAAATAATAATTAACGACATTCGCCGTTTGGAGTTTATTTAATTCACGAGGCGCGTGGATATTCCTGTTGAAAAAATCTGTGAGATTATCCGAGTTAATGAAGACATAAGTATGTTGAAACAGTGAAGATTATGAACAGAAGAAAATAATTATATCATAATTTTGAATCTATCATGTTGATTACAAATGTAAAATAAAATGGGAAATACAGGGAGAGACTTTTTCTCTGCAGGATCTCTCGTATTTTTATTTTTTAAATTTTCTTACTCTTATTATGACATTGTTGTTTTTACATTCTTCCAAGTTTCCTGTGGAATGTTTAATTACAGAGCTGACGCGCATATTGCGATAAGTATGTTAAGCCAACATTTATCGTGCACGTTTCGCGATGAGAAACTAAAAAAAAAAAATAAAAATGTGTGAAATAAATGCTGCCATGCAATAAATTAGTGCTACTTCCAACAGTTAATCGTCGATAGTTTAATCGATTCTGTGACGCAAAAGATAGATATTAAAATCTGCGAAATCGTGTGATGCAACTAAAAAGAAAGAAATCGAAGAATGATGAATAAATTCGATACGTGAGATTTATAGACCGCGTATTTTCAAATTATAAGCATCGGACGAAGCTTTCCTGGCATCGCCAGGAAAGAACGAGGATGAAGTATACGAGCCGATAAAATGAAACGAGATAATGCCACAATGATGCCAAGATTGCAAGATTTACGCTTCCTGCTGCGTATCCTCTACGAGTTATTTGCAACTATCAACTACTGATGCGAATTCTGTTATAGCGTAACGACTGACGATTTTGCTGTTCTGATCTGAACACCGATCTTGTTGAAGCTACCGTTCTGCGCTCGTTATGAACTTCCCGTATACTCCATAGGATGAGAAAAGGTTAATGGATCGCCTAAAGGGCGCGCGTTACATCGTCGTCGTAGCCGTGTTCTTCACGTTCGAGCGACTTGGTTCAACAACCTGATCGACCATTCTTAAAGTTTCTCCAAGTCTTCCTTCTCTTCACGATGTGGAACAGATAGGAGACAATCTCGCGCGAATGTTGATAAAGTTGAGGCGTACTCAATGACAGCAAATTATTGCTTTTGAAAAAGAAGGAATCATAGGAATAAGATACCATCGCCATTTTCGTCTTCGTTTTCATCGTCTCGACATTGTTGTCGTTATCATTGTCGTTATCGTTGTCGTTATCATTGTCGTTATCGTTGTCATTATCATTGTCGTTATCGTTGTCGTTATCATTGTCGTTATCATCGTCGTCCTCATCGTCCTCGTCGTCCTCGTCACTGTCATTGCCAGTCTCCGCAGTCACCGATGATGGTTGTCGTGGAGGTCAACGTCGGTTGTTGCCCCAGCTACCTCTGACGTTGCTTGGCCCGCTCGTCGGTTGGTGGCCCTCTTGTAAGTTAGAATTGCTGATTCTGTTCAGCACGAAGTTCCCTTCCTTCTCGACTTTCCTTCACCCCTCCCGCTCTCTTGCTCTCTTTCTTCTTCTTTCTCTTTCTCTCTCCACCGCCCTAGGCATCCTACTCTACCAATCTCTTCCGCGCGACTTCCTCACCGACTTTGTTTCTCGCCGAGGCTACGTATCACACTTTGTTGCCTGCTAACTACACGTTATTCGATAATAATACGTAATGCCTCGAAGAGACCGTCGAGTTTCTCGATCGAGCTGGCTTGAGCAGTCGATTTATGGCGATGAACATCGCAATCCTTTGATCAGCGAAGGAACCGTGCGATTGAGGAGAGAAGGTAATAGGGAATTTTTGCAATACCGTGTATCCAGATACGGTAAACGCTAAAATCACGTTATTTTTAATGGAAAGTCGAACTACGCATGCACAGTCTCCACTGTATCTGGATACACTGTATTGCAAAAATTCCCTAGTATCACGCAATCTTGACCATCTGGAATACGTAAACTGATCTATTAAGGGTGTCCCAAAGTCGTTTGTTTTACCAATTATTTTTCAAATGTAAGCATTTTTCTAAATGCCTTTACTTTTATTTAAAAATCTTCTCCCCATAATTAAATTATAAACGATGATAGTCCAAACGATAATAGTCCAATTTTCTTGACATTTCTCTAATTTCTCTGATTTCTAATTTTGTTGCAACCCTGTAAAATGAATAATCAACTTTTGCCTTTTATAGTTTCTTCAATATTTGGGGCCATCATTTTGTAAACGAAAGCCATTCAAGTCGTTAATCTGATCGCGAGTCATGACTGTCACGAACGAGGAGTGAACGGGGCGTGAACGAAAAGCTATAGTGATGTTCGACGGTAAAAGGGTCCTTTCCTCCTTCGCGTTTTTTCTCTCTCTTCTCCCTCTGTCATTAGCGGAGACTCTCGTTCTCGCTGTTTCGTTTATTTCAAAGGCGAGTTTTAATTGCGCTTATCGATTGCCACAGCGAAGGGAACAAGGTTCTCCTTTCTTGTCCATTTCATCCATCTCTCTCTCTCTCTCTCTCTCTCTCTCTCTCTCTCTCCCCCAACCGTTCCTCCTTTCTCTTACGCTCGCTCAGTCACACGCTCCGCCTCTTATCACTGAACAACGGTGAGCCTCTTCCATCGCCGCCGCCGCCGCTTTTTTCTCTTTCCTCGCCGTACACCTTCTGCCTTGGGACGCGGTGCATTGTCCCACGTTGAAGTGCACTCCGCTCACAGCTGCAACGTCGTTCTTGCACGACTTGTCGGAGAACGCCGCGCCGTTCGGCAAATTGGCGAGTCCGGCGTATCTCAGCTTCACTCGAGACGAATCTCTTCAGGATTGTTGGTCGAGTTGGTCCAACAGTCCCGTTAAAGCGAGTGCGAGATGATCTAACGGGTCAACGTTTATTTATGCGTAATTGCAGACTACAGACATAATTTATTTACACTTTTCTTTCGCCATTGTGTCTATAACGGTTGGATCGTTTTAAGGAAATTTTAATATCGAGTTTCTCTTAACGGTTTTAAGCTCCTCTCTGCAGCGACGCTGCGGCGCGAAATTGGGAAGTTTTAATTACCCCGCGACCGTACTTAGGGGTTAATCGGCCCTGGGAACACCAGCGGCTTTATAGTCTTCGGGAAGTTTGGTCCGCCCGCGGACATTAAACGCGGCGTTTCCAATTACGCCGCGTGCATCTCGCGTCTCGTCGGTGTGCGATGGTCGACGTGTGCAACTGTGCACGCGCGTGTAAACCTCTCCCGTTGATCCGTTCGGAGTTTCGCAAGCCCGGCGGTCGTTAACCTTACGCGAAAATGGATAAGACGGTTCGGTTCGGTTCGGTTCGGTTCTGGCAACGCCGCCACTGTACCCATAGAGACTCGATATACTCGGTATGTATACCAGAGCATATACTTACACATAAGTACCATTAAAAGGTGCTGCGGAATACAGGACGTTCCAGACGTACATATTTTCTACCAAGTACAGAAACTAAAGGAAACACGGTCCTTTACAATGTATATTCTAAAACAATAGTAACTCGCGCGAGTTCCAAAGGGATATTTCATATTTGTATCCAGCTGGGTAAACGATAACGCGTAACACGTTAATAACCAATAAACATGGTATGGCGTCGCTTAAACTTTAGCGTAGATGTCTTATACGCGAGATGCGTTACACCAGCCGCACCTATCGCCTTCTAAGCTTCGACATATGACGAAGCGTGTATAATAAGATAACCGACCTTGTAACGAGATTATCACTGTGTGCGACGCGCTACTGGCTCTTCTAAGGTAGCTTGATAGCGACAAGAAACAATTATCTTTTAAACGCGCACGATCATCGCGACGGTTAGGCTAACGGTAAAAGATGCGTTCTATTACTAGCCGCAACGAGTGGAAAATAACGCTGCTATATCGGTTATAAGTTACAACTTGCTCCAGTTTAAAATGGTTATTAAAGACCTCCTTGTTGCTCGCAAGATGTGATAAAAGGTTAGGTACACGATAAAACACGACAATTGTCAATTATTGCGTTCTATATTAATTTTCGAAATACAGTCATAATTTATGATTGTCATCGAGCTAAAATTAATATTACATACTTGATTTTTGCGTTGTAATTATCTTGCAATTATAGTTATTAAGTGATTTGCGATAATTCTTTGGTTATCACGCGGTTCAAATGAGAAACGATAATTTATAAAAGCTGACTTAAATGTCAACAATACTCGCGTATCTTGAATTACGATGAATTATATTAAAAGTGAGGTAATAAACGAACAATCTTATATATCGGTATTCATAGTCAGTTCTCATATTTAAGATTGTCTTGAGTATAGTTTTAAGATGTCCTAAACCAATCACAGGCCAGTATTCATATAACCCGTTTTTATTTCGAGACCGTCTTACGTTATGTCTTAATACGGTTTTCTGATTGGTTCATGACTTCTTAAGACTGCACTTAAGACGGTCTTATAAATATCAAAATCGACTATCAGCCACAGAGTCGCATTAGCGTCTTAAAATATTACTGAAGACGATCTTGTAATAAGAACGGACTATGAATGTTGGCCATAGTATCTCATACTGTTGATCAAATAAATATAAAACTGTTCGGAAAAGATTTATTCCATGGGACACACCACGTCAAAATTGCGCGCAACCAAAGTCGTATACGGCACAAAATTTTTCGTTCACGTTGCGACACGTTGTATGAGATCGCATCGTGCGATAAACGTTCCTACAATGTTCTCCTTCCGTGTGAAATCGCGTTCGTTTAAATATTTAAAGTAAAATTTTACTTGATTTTAAAATGCTTACGCACTCCTGACGTCACAATTTTTGGAAATCGACGTTGGAAACGCGCCTCCTTTCAACTCATTTGTTCTTAATGCCAACGTGCTCGTTAATGACGCTTTCGAAAGTTCGCGGTCGCAGTTCTCTTTTTACTACCGGCATAAATGACTTCATTCGCGTGACTCATCGTCTCGTGTCTAGTGTACGGAGTATATCATATACACACTATAGCTGCACGACGATCACTGGAAAACCACACGACGTGGAATAGGTGATTTCGCGAGTTCTTGAAGCACGACCAATCGACGGTGTCGCTTTCCAAGCATCGGATGCTCGGCTCGAACCTTCCAGATGCTGCTCAAATCTGAAATTATTAAGATAATTTTAAGCGTCGATTGCACAAGAACCACTTTACGAGCGTATATTTTTACATTACCATTCGAGGGACAGAGCGACAGGCTTGACAAGTCTGTAAAATTCAACAGGTTATTTGTCAATAACTAGTATAAATAAATGTTGTAGCCTGGCATTACACACTTAATAAAAAATAATATTTCTATCTGTGCTATCTAATATGTTTTTATTCGTTCTAAAACGTCTGACGAAATTCGACTGAATTGATACGTCATCGAGAGAACGTTTTTTTTTTCTCTCAAACAGATCGGTTACGATATTTCGTAACCGATCGAATCATTCACCATATCACGAGAGACATTTATTCGTCAGTGTAATAGCGCGCGTCACTTTACGATGAGTAATAGCGTAATGCAATTCTATAACTTGACTTCACTGCGAGCAAGGTTTGCGATAACTACGTACACGACTATGTACACGAGTAATATTTTTCTCTTTATGAATATCAAGTGATTCGTTGAATTGCAGTTTCATGTCTACTAGCTTCTTTTCTTCCTCGAGAGAGACAACATTGTCCGTATTGTATCTTAACGTCTATCACGCGGCCGACGTTGCTTGCAATTACGTGGTCATTGACAGTACGTAATTACGTCACTAGAGACAGAAAGGCTTCGAACGTATCTAAAAGGTAAGGCGGTTTCTAGTGTGAGAAATTCGTATTCCTGAATAAGGAGTTTACGTAACTCGAAGCGGCAAGGCGGTAAAACAAACGGAGGCGCGCGAGTGTTTTATACAAATTCGTTTCATGAATCTAGCACGGGAGAAAGTGTTGCCTTTGCTGACCGTTTCATTAGCATTGTACATGTGAGACGACACGTCAGACATTAATTACTGTGTATTCCAGCTTGCGCCAAGGAATGAAGAATATATGCTCGCGGCCGCACGATCCATCTTTGTGGTTCGATATTAAGAAGGGATAATACTGCCTACTGAAATGACGGCTAAACTTAATCGATGTCAATAGTGTACTTTTTTAATTCCAAATTATAAAAATGACAATAATAGTAATATCTTTAATTCATTTCTTTCATTATCATTCTAACACTCAAACGCATACATTTATCCTTATCTAACATATTGCAGCGCCATCTCTTGTAAAATCCGGTACCTATTAAACACAATTATACTTTTTAACGTTTGTTTCTACCAATGTATAGTTTAAGTTTAATCTCAGTTCAACTAACTTTTCTAAATGTTTTTCTAAGATAAGAATTAAAAAAGGATGAAGAGTAAGTTGAACCGAGATTAAAATTAATCTTTACATTGATAAACAGGCATTGGTCTTCGCTAAGCATACGTCACACGTAACGTAATTTGCAGTTGAATGTAAATCTTTTTTTAAGCTTTCAATCTTAGTTTCATAAATTCGGTATTGTTCGTTCACGTAATCCTACGGGTAGTATCGCGTTATTGTGTCTATGCAACTAGAACTTTTGTATTAAGGAAATATGTACGTCAGGCTCTACGAGTTGAAAAATGTAAGTTTTTAACTTATTTCGATTTTAATATAAAGTCCATCTTTTAATTTTGCATCTATTTCAATCCTATAAAAGGATTTTTTATTCGTTCGGTCAATTCGAGGATTTCAAAAAATATGCTAATAATTTTATCACTCAAGCATTCTCTCGAAGGAAAAAAATATGTATTTCTAATGCCGATGAACTCGATGTCACTGATAAGGACGTGATCCTGCTAGGTTTAAGGCCAAACCCGCGATGATAGGTCTTCCGTGAAGGCTAATATCATAGATATCTACGACGGCCGATCGCGATTTCTGAAGCGTTGCGAAATACTGTCGCGAAATCCCGATCGCGAATCAACATCGATCGGTCGACGTTTGAATTTCCACGGCACGATAACATAAAACGCCTCATCAGCCTTTGCTCGACTTTCACCAGCTCTCGGAGGCGAGCGATTTTTCTTCAACGACTGTTGCTACTAGTCGAGCTTAAGGAAATGTCATGGCTGCGCAAATCTTGACCGACTTGATATCTCACATGGTCGCGTGTTACGTCAGCGTGGATATACATCTAACAAAGATATCGAATCACAACGCAAAAACTTTTCCGATTCGCAGTTTTTACCTCGTCGAGGTGATGAATTTTGTTGCGTGCCACAATCTCTCATTCTAGAACCTTAGGTATTTCCAGATTTTTCTTAAACAAATTTTGCTACTATTTCCGTATACGATATCATAAATTTTAGAAATGCAATGAACATTTCAAATTTTTTCTATCTTATTATTGTTCCCTATAATTCTCTTTCAAAACATTCAATCAATCATATTATTTACAATCGATGATGAATATTCTAAAAGACTTGTTGCCAAAAAGAATTTGCCAAAATTTTCATGAAATTGACATAAAATTGACTAAACATTTCTTTGTCTGCTTACAGATATGACAATACGTTGATGAGAAACGTCGAGGCATTGCATTCGAAATCTACCATGTTTTTCTTGGAAACGACATCTGCTTCCGCCGGAGATGTGGAAGAAGAATCATCGTTCGATTCCGAGACAAGTTTACCCCTTACGGCTCTCGCTGTAGAAGATGCGATTTATAAAGGAGAAGGAAACGCCAATATCGTTGTCGCCCTATCACACGTAAGTTAATTACATATTTTTCTTATTTTGTGTATTGCGTCTCGGATATTTTTAATAATTCTATAATTTTATAATACGCATTCATATGCGTATCATAAAATGTAAACCAATTCATCTCTGTGTTTATTTTCAAAGTACACAACATTCATATTAACATATGCATTTTATTATTATGAAACTTTTGAAATTGGAAATTGTATAAATTCACACGCAAGAAATGTTATTATAGATACGAGGAACCGCCTTAATCTAATGTGGCATTTTTCACTCATATGTGTATAAACTTTTGAGTCGAATTTAATACATTTTCTTGAGTTAAATTTCGTTTATTATTTTAATTAAATTAACGACGTATTAAACAGGAATAGTGGCAACTAGTACAAATGATTAAAAATAACTCAAATTAAATATAATTTGACATTATGAATTTAACTGTGTGTATCTGCGTTGCTTAAAAGTATTTTATGAGGTATTTTGCTAAGAACTCGAAAGAACGAGAAATCCCCCCCCCCATCTAAGTATAATAATTCCGTTTTTTATTCGTTCTTTTTTATGCTTCGCAAAACCTTATCAAGGAACTCTTGAGAATTATTCCTTTGAAGATCTTTATTTCTCTATTTTGCGACCGAGTAAGACATGCCTAAATAAGTTTGGATTTTCTATTTTGTTTTCTTAGATTTCGCGAGAGTCTCGCAACGTGTCTAATCATTTTTTTACTCCATTTTTGAACTACTGTCGTCCGCAATTTCGATTCTCTCTTTGGCGTCATCATTGATTTGCGATTCAGCTTCTTTTCTTCATTTCGTGCGATGCGTTCAATTTTGCAACTGTCGCGAAGGTGTCTTTCAAAACAAGTAAAATTTTCTAGATTGTGTTTGATGCACGAATGAGAGCGTGATGTTTTACTTTCACACACGTATATACAAAGATGTGTTACATACTTCTAAATGGATTAATTTTCTTAGGAAGCTTTACAAGTGCGTAAGTATAATGTCGAAGAGAAAAACGGAGAAGCCTGTTTTATAACGCTTAATATCTGTGCAACTGCTATAAGTGCTATTTATAGCGAATAGTGAATTGCATATAAATGTAATACAATTAAGATGCAAATGCGCAAAAAACATGCGAATAACTATTCATCGGCAACGTAAAAAATGCCACTGGCAGATGAAAATAAGTAAGAAGGCATTTTGAGTCACTCCCACAATAATCGATTGTACGAGTTATCTCGTCAACAGATAAGGACACGCGTAATTTCTTTTTGCGTAGTTTTCGTACAAAAGTCTCAACGAGTTATCATCGCGCGATGATAACTTCGCATGAACAGTCTCAAATACAGAAAAACACGATAGTTGTTAACGTTTGATAATAATGTAATCATTGTAGAAAAAAAGATGAGATTCTCGTGTTCGCGTTGTTATGTCATTCCGCATCACAAACATTTCTGACGAGAAAAACCTATTTGATACTGCAAAAAGTCTATCATAAACAATGGAAAAACACACGGAAAGATTTTGTTGAAATATTTAAAAATTCAGTTGGCTCTGAAAATAACTTTGTTAGGTCATCAAAATAATTATGAGAAAATCTCAAGTATAATGAACAATGCTGCAAAAAAAAAGTTTGAATATTCTCGCAATCAATTTTAGCATCCAACATAATTATTTTACTACATCTAGCTAAATTTTTTTTATAAATATTCTTAATATTTCAATAAAACTGCCCTTTCTGTCCACATGGAACATTCTGTATGCAAAACACTACCTTAAATTCTACGTACATGATACTTCTCTGACTCACTGTATAATTAACGAATAACTAATAACTGCGTGACCAATCGAGAATTGTGTTTTAATAATGCAGATGCGACAAATTGTATCTCTTCGTGGCAGGAAGGGGACGCCCGTTGGCCAATCACACGTGGATGTAGCCGCATATTTCTTTAGGAAGCGGACAAACAATCATAAGCATAAATAATTTCGTTTAATTGCCCTGGTTGTCCGCACCGACCGTGTTCTCTTATCTCTGCCGTTCATTAATGCAGAGCGCGTCATATTGTTGTTATCGTCATAGGAAATGAATTTTTCTACTTTGCGCGTCTTCTCAGGTGCGCAATTTCGAGAGATCGCGATACGCTGAACGAACGCACCTGTCGTTTCTATCCGATGCATCGTGGACTTTATCGCGGATCGATAATAATCACAAGTGTGTGGAATGTTTGGGATGTGTGTGTATGTGTTGAACTTCTATGACCTAGATTGAATTATCATTATCATGATTATATATCGCGACGAATTGGGTACGGCTCTCTCAAAAAATTGTAATTACTATTACGAAAAGGTCGCGGGACTATATCGGGGATATTTTGCGTAATCACAGATGGATTATGATCCATTGGAGTTGAATATAACATTTTATTATTTTTAGTTTCCATATATAATATATCAAAATTAATGTAAATTAATCCATTTCTGTAATTAGTTTCAAAGTAAACAACGTCCATATTAACTAAGTGAATAATAAATTAGGTTTGAGTCAAATTCTTTTAAAATCTATACAGAAAGAATGATTTTACTCAAGCATCTAAAAATTTAGCTAGATACGAATCTGAAAATAATTTTGATGGCTTATCAAAGTAATTACGTAGGACACTCTTAACTTAACTAATTGATAAAATATCAAATTACTAAAATATCTTTTTGCAACATAATCAGTTTCCTGCATAATTAGTTTGATTGTCCAAAATTATTTTTAGATGTGTATCTAGTTTTTAAAATAGAATAGAATAGAATTTATTTCACTTCAGCATATATAAACCGAGAAAGGGACTTGGTTTACAATAAAAATCCTTAACCTCATGCATCCATCCATACCGCTTTAATCCTCATTAAACTTGTCTAAATCTATACTTATATTTATTTACTCTTGTCACGCCTGTCTCTTCTTTATTCATCTACTTATCTGCTTATTTTGTATCTCTTACGCCATACACTCTCCTTAAATACTTAAATACTATCTTACTGTCTTACTATTTCTCTATTTAGCCTAAATCACAGCTCATTCCACAACCTATCTAATTTTTAGATACTTTAACAAAATCGTTCTTTCTATGTAACAATGAATGTTTATTGTATATCGTGAATCTTCGCTACCAGGAATCAATCCAAATTTTAAGCAAGAAACTGAACGTTTTATTAACACTTGGACGGATTCAACGGATGCTCATACAATATTGCTCCGATTAAATTTCTAATACGTGATTTCTCCTGTCGCACGCAAACGATATTCCACCTCGTGTCACGCGGTCAACGCGTACATCGATGACAGCGATGCATGCAGACGTACTACACAATGTAACTCCGGATCTCCGTTTCACATCGTCGGCCGTCATCTCGGTACACTCGTCGGCGAGTTTGTCGAACTTGCAAACGGTCAGCCTGCGTCGTGGCTGACAGTGCGGATAAAAGAGAGTGGATTAGAGCTGTCCTTTCGGATATTTGTCGATACCTTTAAAGTATCGACAATATTCGCAATATCGAGAATTACGCTGTGTTAAAAATTTCACAGTCTGAAATTCTCCACAGAATAAGCATTAAACAAGCGTAAGCATCGCTAATCGCAAATTTGTCTGGTTTGTGGTGGTAAGATGTATCGACTTGTTCTTCTCTTCCTCTACCCTTCCTCTTCTTTCTCTTCGTTTTCTTTTCTCTCTTTCGTCACGTATTTCCTCTTCACGTAGCGACCTTAACCCGCGCGTTGAGTCATCCCCGCCGTTGCTTTATAATTTTATTATGTGACTCGGCTGCATTGACTTCGAGGGACTATATCGGTTGCGAAGGGAGGACGAATATCGAATGAAAAAACTTTGAACGCCGCGAGCCTCGAGACTCCAATACTTTGGTGTTTAGGAGAAAGTGGGGAAATTGTGCTTAGCGGGTATTTGTGCGCATCCTGGGGTGCGTTCCAATACTCGACTCTATCAACTCCGAGTATCTTTTATCCTTGTTCTTCACCGAATGTTGAAGACAGTTGAACAAGGATAAAAGATACTCGGAGTTGATAGAGTCGAGTTTTGGAACGCACCCCTGATTTGGTACTTTTACAATGGATGAAGACATCACTGTGGTGAAATTTTTGCGTAGGAGATTGTCCTCTTAAGATATAACTACAAAAGATACGACGTAAATACATTGCTAACCAGAGAAATACAAAAAAGTGAAATCACATCTTTTCTTGTTATTTTAGCATTCAGAAAATAAGGTGGTAAGTTC
>NW_017257632.1:3367484-3411305 GCF_001594055.1 Mycetomoellerius zeteki
TATATAATATATATTTAAAATATATTTAATATATATTTATATTGCAATATAATAAATATGTATATTTTCTGATTTCTGTGTCAATACATTCCATAATTCATTTATTTCCTACGACTTTTGCTTTGCGCACAATTACTCGATGCGCGAGAAATTTTTTCGCTTTTCCGTTTTTCCTTTTTGCCAAATATAACCTTATTGAATGAATATCTGTTCGATATCAGGAATGGTAGAAGAATGTTTATAGTTTCTATTTCCATACTTATATCGCTTTGAACTTGGAAAATCATTCCAGGACAATAAATTTTCCTTAGGTACGCACATTCACTCACTTTCCTCTACTTCGGAACGTTTAGCATTCCGATACCGTTTATAAATGAAAGTGCAATGCACGTTTTTAAATTTTCCTTCAATTCCCGAAGACTTTCGACTCGAAGACTCGTCGATATGTCTATCGATGGTCTCTGCCCATATAGCACACTTTATCCGAGAGATATCCTGGAAATATCCTTAGGATATTTAGAGGATATAGGAACGTCCTTTGGACGAGCTTAGGTCGTCTCTTGAAAGTCTGTGCTGTATGGATCGGTTCTCGTGATTCTCATAAGAAGAGCTGCTCTTAAGATTTGTTCTGTCATCCTGACTCGTCGCTCGAGCGTATTGTTACCGGGCAGAGAGTAAATTAAATTTTTTTAACCACGACGACAGTTGCTCGGGAGCGAAACGTCGTTATACTGTTGATATATTCACGAACGTTTCGTTATCTTTCTGCGTGCGCCGTGTTTATCGACACCGACGGCTTTACGACGGCTTTAACGAGTCCGCCGCGTTTGAATTCTTCTCTCCCGACTCGTTTTTCTTCCAACCCAACCTAGCACAATGTTAGTAACCTGGTTTCCTGGCGATAGCATTCTGCTCGATAAGACCGACCACGGTATACGTGCCACACGTACAACCAGTTTTCTCAGTAATGGCGAAGGATCCCTCCCTTAGTGTATCTCTCGTTGAACTACATGTGAAAATACTTGACGCGCAAAGCGCGAATGTATATATATAATTGAAATTTAGACGAGGCTTTATCTTTTGCAGTCTCAACAAGGGCATTACGAAGGCTCATTCATCAGCGCGACTCTTCATTGTACATATCGCGAGTTTCGAAAACTTTATGATCACGCGATATATGCGACTTCGATCCAACGTGATCGTCCTCTTGCACGATACCATCGTCGTTCGTTGAATCGTAATCTCGATTATCTTAGATTCTTCGTGATCACAGGAATTACACTATTTTCTAAGTACATGCCGATAGCGATGTATCATTGGCGGTTATATGCACGGCACAATGATATATCCTGGTTTGCTAGCGTGGACCTTGGCGTTGCTATAGTCAGTATTTGTTTCGCGAAACGCTGTTTTCTGTTCACACAATCGCGTACGCAATCGTCGTGCCTTCGTAACGTGGTCTCTAATCAGCCAGAAATTGCAGTCCGATACGGCTGCGTGCATACGGCTGTTATCGTCACACCATTAGCAACATAGAATCAAACAAATGGATGGATTATTCCATTCGAGTTTTGTTCTGTCATTTGAAAGAATAAAGACAGATAGAGATTGGACGCCGTTTAGACAACTTCTGATTGATCCGTTATATTTTTCAGGACCTGTTTAAGACAGAATGAGATAGATGCATAAGATAGAATGAGACGCGTGGATATTTTTATACAACTATCTCATTCTGTCTTAAACAGGTCTTGAAAAATGTGCCGGACCAAATGGTATGGTGTCCAATCTCTTTTACTTCAACACAGCGAAGGTTCAGTCATTGTTTGATATTCAAGTGTCGCGATGTGATCGGGGTCGATATACGTATCGATCGAGTGTAAAATTCCACTCGCGAACCTTATTCTTCCCGTTCGTTCGTAATAACGTTCAGCTCATCGTCCGGAGCCATTTCCCGCGCCTCACTCTTCGAGGTGCGGATAATTGCGCGCGGCCTATCTCTGCCTAATCAGTCATAGATCGCGGCCTGATGCGCGTGCACACGGCTCCGCACCAGCGATCGTCACGCCATTGGACGTGTTACAGCTCACCCGGAGGCACCCGGAGGGAAGAGGATTACTCAGGGGTGGGAGTGAGCAGAGGATATGAAGGGAAGAAGAGGGTGTACACGTAGAAGAGGGAGCGAGTAACCACCGCGAAGCGACTCTCCTCTCATACGAGAAAGAGAGGGAGAGAGAGAGGAGGATGGGGGGGGAGAAAAAGAGAGAGAGAGAGAGGGGGGGAGGCTTATGGGAGACAAGGTTAAAGAGAGAGAAAGAGGGACCATTAACCGTTGGCCATTGACCCCTCGGTTGACGCGGCGGGGATGTTCGGGCGGGTGGTGGAAGAAAGGAGGGCACTGAAGTGGGGACCAGCCGACCGATCGATCCTCTGCGCGCCTCAGAACTCAGAACTGTGCTGGCGATCGCCAGGTGATGAATGGTCCGGTGTCGATCGATGGATGGCTTCGGAGCAATTTGTAATTAATACGCTTCCGCGGTTCTTTCGAGAGTTCCAGGGGGGTCGTCGACCCTTATCCATGTGTCCACCGGACGCTCACGGTACGAAATGCTTGGCGAAAATTAATCATTAATTTTTACCCTCTCCGTTAGAACGCAACGGTATCCTTCTCGATAATAAAAAAAAATATCGTCATTCTATCTTTATTATATACTTCTACCGTGCTCTTCTTCGACGTCGTTGCTCCACACGAGAATTACGCAGGCTGAGAAATCGCGCGAACGTCTCATCTCTGCTAAACGCGCCATCGTTTGGAAAAATTAGAAACGGTCGGGATGCGGTCGCTGAATATAATTTCGATTTATTCACGAGGAGGTTGTTAACGGGATCGGCAATAATACCCGCGTTTAACCACGAAACGCGGCGCGACATTTTCGGCGTGGAATTAACACGCTCTCGCGCGCATTATGCGATGTAGCTGCAGGCGCAACGTCGTTCCGGCGTTGTTGAGGTCTCCGTGTGATCCCGTATCCGATCTGTCGCGAGCGGACGGCAACGGGTCATGTTGAATTTAATGAGATCGTACGCGTTGGACACGGTTCGTCGGAGCGGGCATCCGGTCTCTCTCTCTCTCTCTCTCTCTCTCTCCCCCCCTCTCTCTCCCCCCTCTCTCTTTCTCTTAGGTTGAATCAAAACGAATCGGCGTCGATATCGATTTCCTGCTCTGTTTCTATGTTTGAACGCGCTTTCCATCTGTGCGCTCCAGCGATGCGCGTGTTCCCATCTAATCCGGACTCTCGCGACAGCAGTTACGTCATTTTTACGATGTGTTTGTGCGGTGCCGCGTTTGCACAACGGGAGATAGTTGACAAGGGTATATCCTCAGAAAGCGCTGAAAGCCGCGCATTGAGAGCGTATCGAATACGATACACTGTTTACAGGCTTGACCCGATAGTATGGCGTGTTCGCCTTATCGGACTTACGCACAGCTATTCGACTTGGTCACATTGCGTTGCGTAAAAGAATGAATGTTATTTTTGGGGTCACTCGCACGCAGATTAATTACTAAAAACTATAACACGCGTAGAAATATTATAGGCGGTTTAATGTAAACGATAGTCACGTCGAGCGTTTCAACGAGGTCGAAAACGCGCCTCCTGATCTCCTATTTAATTTCGCTTAAGCAACTGTAGAAGCGATTAGCATTTTGTGCTTCGTCCCGGTCGAGATGTTGTTCTGCAGGTAATTAATTTAATTCGCGTTACGGATCGTTTGCCATTCAATCTTTTTATAGCGCGTGCGCGTCGTGAATCCATCACCGGTAAAAATAAATTGTCAATTATTGTCAAAAGACTGAAACTGCACGAATTAATATTGCATTTAAATCTATCTCGTATAAAACGTATAATTTGTTATCATTTCTTAATATTTTATTTTATTTTCAACATTAACAGTATTTAATAATTACATTATAAAACGAATCGAAGTCTAACTATCAATCTCATAATTTTAATTTATGTAATTTTATTGAATGAATTTTAATTCAAATATTAACTCGATTTATCTAATATTTTTATAGGCATGTCATAATCGTGTGTATTTAAATCCTTCGCGTAGGGATACTTTTGTCGACAAAAAAAGCGACGCACGCAGGCAGGTATATACAGCCGCA
This sequence comes from Mycetomoellerius zeteki, assembly GCF_001594055.1. Classification (NCBI taxonomy): domain Eukaryota; kingdom Metazoa; phylum Arthropoda; class Insecta; order Hymenoptera; family Formicidae; genus Mycetomoellerius; species Mycetomoellerius zeteki. The sequence continues at coordinate 3,371,653 of NW_017257632.1, forward strand.
TTAATAGACGTGACGCATGAAAAACTTGCAGCCACGTCAGCCGGCTTAGCCTATATATCGATTAGTGGTTCATGCCGGGTCGCATACTCTTGAGAGATTTGCCGAGAAGCGCGAGAAATTAAACGTTCCAAATTTTATTGTGTATTTTCACACCGACGAATCCGCAACACGTTGAACGCGTGTAAATCATGATGGTGAATGTCGTTATAAAACAATGCCGCATGCAATATGCAGTATTATGCGCGCATGTTAAAAAGCTTAGGCGTTGCTCTGTTTAACACGCTTTCCTGGTAGTCATACATTAATGGCGTTGCCTATAAGGTTAATAAGATCCTTTATCAACTGAAGTTAATTAAATACGTATATTATTTATGATTTTTATGAGCGTAAAGCGTTTCGTGTTTCCCTTATATTTTCTCGCTTCGACGACTGTTACTTGTTAAATATTATTAAACGACAAACTGAAACTCGATAAAAGGATAGCCCGATAATTTTGAACGGTCCCTGAATTCTCGATTTTCCAATACTCCATTATTCCTCTAAAAATTTCTATTTTTAATAAAAAATTTGTGAAAGAGACAATCATTTTTACAACTTATATTTATCTTTATACTGCATCATGTTCTACAAAATAACATGGTATCTCCTGATAACTATCAAGCTGTTATAATAATTGAAATTTATAGATATGTGTATATAAATGTGTTTATGTAAACCTGGAAATGTAAATCTGTCAGTGACGGAAGAAACGGATGATTTTTATTCTTTCAAGAGCTTGTATACACACACACACACACACACACACACACACACACACACACACAAAATTTCCAAAAACTGAAGTAAAGAAATTATTTACAAATTTTTATTTTAAGCAATAGTTTGTGAAATAATAAGGGTTTAAATAAATCACGTCATGTTATATGCATACATATAAGCATCTACGTCGTTGTTTCTTTTTTTTTTGTAATAATTGACGTTGCTCATCTCTGGAAATCGCGACTGTAATCGAATCGTCAATAGTTTGCGCGAATATTGCGGCGAACGGTCAGCAAAGTGGAACGCGTAGCAACTGCCTCGAGCATTCACCGTACGTCATTATTGGGCTGACGGCCAATCGGGCGTTCATCTCCTGTCTTTTTACATGACAAAACGTCGTCCAGTTAATAGTATGGTCAGTTTCCCATATAGAAGACTGGCGCATCCACTCAGGTAATTAATGTCGTCGCCATTTATTGCGATACTTTGAAAAAGATTATAAAATCGCAGCGAGACACCAAACGAAATATTGATCTGACTTCAGTCGATGAACAATCATTTTCAACGTTAAATCATTCAAAGTGACGCGATCAATTCATTCAAGAAAGCGACTAAATCGGATTTTCACGGGTTCGATACTCATCTAAAATCGCAATTAAAACGCGATCGTAGATCAAAATAATAAAAACGAGCGCAAGATGCCGAATCGATGCTTAGTCATCACTCGTTTTTTCATGTAAGACTATCAAATTCGATATGATTTGTGATATTTGTCGTAATCGAGCGTGTCGACCGCCTTGCCGAAAATCGTAGCATATAATGCGCTACGCTTATTAAGTAACAGTTACATTCGCTTGTTTGTCCAAACCATGCGAAATTGTTGTTAGTAATAATTGCCTTTCGAAATCTCGAATGAGATTCGACGCCACTTTTGCGTAAAACTTACACTGTAAAAAAAGTTTTTTTGCAATGTTTCAAGATGTTTATTAGCATCATTATTAAATTGACGATCAATGTAATTTATGATTTGTTATTTTTGGCTTCAGTTTATTGCGTTTCAAGTCTGACAAATCCGAATCGGCACGCAATTTATACAATTGAATGATGTATTTGTAAATCTACATATGTGAATTATTAAACACCAAGATTCGACCGAAAATAGAATTTTTTTTATTTGATTTATTCTTATCTGTCTCATTTCTACTTAATTGAAATAAAAGATTGATGCATTCAAATCAGTCAAAGGCCTTGTAAAATAATATATAAAATACGCCGTAATATATAAAATATCAGTGATATTATTTATTACATTATTAACCTTCTATCTGCAATCTGAAAATTTTTTGTCCAAAATTTTGAAATAATTTGTTTATAACAATTTGTTGCAAAATTTATTTTTGTAATATGCTTTTTAATTTTTATATCAGAAATAATTTTTCTATGCTTCAGTTGTGTTTCCAATTATTAATTTTTTGCTAATTGATTTAGTCATAAGCTTTAATGATTTAAAAATGAAGTTAAACTTTATTTTACCTTTTTGCTCTCATCCAAGATCAATTTTTTAAAAATTAAAATATATTTTCTTCGAAATCAACTTGAATAATATATCTTCCTCGAATATAACTTGAAAAAAAATAACTCTTGATATCTTATCTAGTTTTGAGATATTTAAATGCGTTTATTAAAATGCGATAGCCTGTAATTAATAAAGGATTTTATTAATAATAAACTAGAAATCGCAGAAATGTACAAGTCAGTTTTGAAGTGGATATCCTATAAAATGCAATAGTATCATTCTTTTCCAAAAAAGATATGGAATCTTTTGGAGCATGGGGTAGCAAAAATCAATATATAGGTATTACGAGACTAACAATAATATCTGTTTCCACAATATGTGTGGTTATCTAAAAATTAAAGATTACCAAGAGATTCATCAATGAAATTTATTCATGAATTTCATGGTAATCATTAATCTTTAGGTAACCATATATTATGAAAACAGATCTAATTGTTTATTATTTAAACTTTATGATTATATTGCAATCTTCAATGCTCATAATCTTGTTTTTCTCATCCATATTCGGATAAAAGAGATCTGAAATTTCAGAAATTCTCAGATAAAAAAATATTTTACGAGAGTTAGGTATACATATAAATTAAAGGTATCATTCTACGTTTTTTGACTTTCTATTTCTATTAAAGAAAAACTAATTATTATATCCACGTATAATTTTACAGATAAATAATTTCAAATATCTATTTTATAAAACTTCTGACTTTGCTACGATATTTCAACATTGATTTTTTATTTCTCTTTGGGGCATCTTTGTCTACTAAGAAACGATAAAAAAACTTAGCTAAGGGAGTAAAAATATTATTGCAAACGAAAGGTTAATTGCTTTACGCGTTCTATCTGAGCAGTTTCGGATCGTTTAAAGAATGATGTCCTAGAACTGTCGGTATTCCTCTCAACTTTAGAGTGTGAGAAAATATATAATGGAAAAGAGAACGAATAAAGCTTAAAAAAGAAACTATTACTCAAATATCGAGAGCTATCGTCGTCTTAACCCTCCATGATTCAACCGAGGCTTTAAAGATCCAGGCGAATTTTCAATTTTTAATTATTCTGCCTCAGGTTCGGACATGGATAAAAAAAGTGGAACACGTTTCAGGTCATATCATTGTAAAATCGTATTCTTGAGTGTCTAAAGAGTGTACCAGAATTTTTTCAAATTTTTTTATAGCCGAAAAACCCTTTGAAAAACACAATCAGCCACCAGTGACCCAGTTGGACTAGGAAAGCAGTGAAAAAAACGTTGGACCACGGAGAGTTAATACTTGTTATCAAGTGAAAATTAGAAAATCCGAGCGAATAAATTTTTGGAGCGTCCTAGAACCTCGGCTTCGTTCATCGATTGAGTATTCATAAAAGCTGCAATGACGAAGTTGAGCGTGCTTGGAAACAACGGTCGAGAGTGGCTCGGCCGTTATCTTTAACCCGAGAATTTTTCATAAAGTCGACCTACATACTCGCCGGCTGCGCTGTCGCCAGGTTGGGAGGCATTGATCTGTTCGTGATAACGTAAACCACCTTATATACAGGCGCATAGAAAATGCGGGATCGTTTGTTCGTCAGGCAGACCGAGACCTCCGATCGGTGGAAGGAAAATAGCTGTAAATGTGCGTCCACCTTGAATCTTTTTATACGTTCACGTGATTTTCCCTCCACGTATGATTCTATATCTAAATGGAATTGTAATTTCACACTTAGCTGTGTTCACGCGTATAAAGAATGTCGGAATTAAATATAAAAATGCAATATTATACGCGTGTATTTAGAATTGACATTATCATTCGACGTTTGTCAAAAGAGTTTGTATAAAGCGTTTCTCTCGAAATATACGGTTGTTTGGCTTTATTGGGTTTATTTTTTTGTCTTTCAGGAGCGCACGGTAATACGATTCCGGAAGTCGTTACCAGGCGAGGTTTCACCGGATGGCGGCAGAACACGCGTGCAACGAGAGGTGGGGTACATCAGGAACGTGGTTTCCTGTTTTTTGGGCTCTTACGTGCAGATCCCCGAAATTGTTCGTTACGATGCGGCCGATATAGCTAAATTGTCGGATGCCGTCCGCCCTCTCCGACCAGGTAAATTGTTTTCCCACACGTCAGAGATATCGCATCGTTCTTTATCGCTCCTCGTTTTTGCATAGAATATGCAGGGATTCCCATGAAATATATTGGCTGCGAAAAATTAAACCGTTTCTTTCTGATTCTTTGTTGTAATTAGTCGTTACCTTCGATTTTACGCGTCTTGTTTTATTATTATTTTGCACGTATCCAATTATCGAACATCCTGTACATTACTTTCTCCGGCAAAATGTAAGTTTTCAATATTTATACGCATCGTGCTGTTCTTTCTTGGGAAACAAATACGAGCAGGTGCTGCCAATATCGTAACTAGTTTCGTGCCATCTCCTCGTTTTTATTAAGTCGCTGAGTATTCTTCGTCGGCGTACACCTGCCACTTTATTTTTCGATCGCTCCGGCCGAATAACGATCTTTCCGCAACTGAAGCCTCCCGGGACACACCGAGTTTCTTGCGCACGCGAGGAGCCTGAAGCTGAAATTTCATCGATTTCCCTGTAATGTTGTGAACAAGAGGTCATCCGATTGCACCTTACTCTCGTTCTTTTTTTTCATGCCATGCAATTGATCGTATCGAGTTTACGGATATTACAGACATTACAGATGTACGGAGTGTCTATAAAAAGAGCTAGAAATAAATGTTCACTTCGACTATTCAAATTAATTGATCGATCTGGAATACTAATGAATAAATCATTATGATAAGCTTGGCAATTTTAATCAACTTTTTAACTTGCACATTCAGTTACTTTTCACATTCAGTCAAATAAGCGTATCTAACACGGTTATTCTCGTTGTTGCAGAATTCACGTCAGTCATTAAGCACAGCAAAAATATATTATTCGCGATGTTACGATGATCGTGTTACAGTGATTGTCGAGGATTTCTTTTTTTCGATATATATTTTTAGTCTTGTGGTAAGATAATACGATGTTTGATTGACATACGTCTCTCTATTCGCATATAAAATCTCGAGATTTTAATAACGTTTTACAGTCGATGTAAAAACTATCGCTATCGCGCGCTCGTGCGACGTAGTCTGTTACATTAAATTGCGGAGAATTAGACAATATTTTCGACGTTAATAGTCATCCAACGATAATTACATTGACATTTTATCCGGACGGTAACGGCTTTCTATCCGATGGAACGCGCTCCTCTTGAAGTCTCGCTGCGTTGCGAAGCAACCAAGCAAAGACTCACATTGAAAAAAAATTTACTAAATTTTAGTACATATTTCTTTGAATAGTACCAAGTAAATATTTACTGTAAGTAAATAAATCTGTACTAAAAAATAGTTGAATCAATTTAATGATTAATGATATCAAATAAATAAATATATATATTATATTATATAAATATATACATTTAGTATAAATATTTACTTAGAACTATTCGGACAAATATGTTTATTAAAATTTAATATTTTTTTCAATACAGTATACGGAAAACGGTTTCTTCCCCTTAAGTGATCTGCAGTAAGATATGCTATCGTTTCTATTACTCATGACCATATATTTGCCCACGAATTTTTGTGATTTAATAACATTTACCGTCGTATCGGAACGAAGCGATCAGCGCAATTCATTCCATTTCTCGAGAATTAATTAAGCGAGCTCTCGAGAAGCAACGGACGCAGCTTTCCCACCGAGCGCCGTTCGATAGTAAACTCTCTTACAATTGACTTACAATTCAGCGAAATGTCACGGGCCTCGGGCTCCGAGCATGGCACGGCAACGACTGGCGGCACTTTTCGTTCATGCTGGGAAATAAAGTGCGCCGCGTCCGCCTTGGCGGACTAAATTTACGACACGCGACTTCTGCGGGCTGTCTGCGACCCACACTCTCCGTCTGCAGCTGTGCGCTCTCGAAAAGATGACGTCGCCCGATGAGAAGCGTCCTCGAGAGGAGGACGCTAAAGCAAACGGTCGCCGAATGCCATGGTCGTTGCTTTATGCTTTATCGTTTTTCACCGTTATCCGTTTTTAAATCCCTCTTTATGTCCCTGAGACACACGTGTCCCGCATAATCCCTTGCTGCCATTTGAATCATGTTTCTTAATTTAACGCGGAATTTCACTTGTATATGTAGCTCTAAGTTTACGAAAAAGATCTCGTGTTGTGCCAACACATCTCGCTCGTCGTGCCGCGTTAGTCGCGACGCGTTCGCACGTTTCCAAGCGAGAAGTACCATCAGTCACTCCTACGAAAAGGCCACGACCCCGAGGTGTCTGCCGAGATATCACACCTTCGGAAAAGTCAAGATGCACGTGAGGATATTTAAATATCGGTCTCAATAACGTATCGCGAATTCGACCGAGAGATCACTGATCTCGACGAAGGATCCAAAATGTATATATGAGTGCATACGTGCGTGTGTAAACACGATAAATAATACTTCTAACGAGAGACATGAATGACTCCTTTCTTAGCATATATAGTCGCTGCATCGTCGAGTATAGAACGTCTGTAAAAATATGTCTCCATCCTGCTGATGTTACTCGAGAAGACAGCGTTTTCGACTACAGCTGGGTTTGAAGTTTGAACCGATCTGGATTGGATTTTGTAATTTTTAAAACTATAGAAAAAGACATTAGAGTAAAAACTATTACAAGAAGAAACTACAAGGGAGATGTAGTAACGAGATCTGCACGAGTCTCATCTCGACTTCGATAATGTTCTCAATTGTTGGAAAATCCGCGATAATTATTTTAACAAGATGTAAAAGTTTGTTGATGAATTAAAGCCGACACGTATATTATACAGATAACATCAGAAGAATGCTGATTATATTGTATTATAGTAATTAAATGGAAGAAGCACCGTTAATAAATATTTATAGGTAGAGAGTTTCTGATCGTCCTGCAATCTAAATAACTAGATTAAGCCGTGTGATAGCAAGCAACTGTTAATCCCTACGCCTCTTTTAATTTTTTAATCTTTTTTTTACATTTGCTTACTTTACGGAAACTAACGGAAATTATTTTCATATAGCTAATCGGTAATATCACTCATATTTCTTTAAGTTATGATAAATAGATCCCCCCCCCCCTCGCTACAATGTTTATCACGTGTCGCGACAATATGATTCTTCGAATGAATTATATAGTACGTGCAACTCTTCTTTGATTTACAAGCTCTTAAATGATATTTTTAGAGCGGAATAAAATGTCAACGCTTGATTTTTCTTTGATATTTAACGCGTTGGAGGTTCCGTCAGGAGAAGATAAAACAAGATGATATATTTTCTGTTTACGACGGTACAGCGCGGACTGGTAATATTTGCATGCATCCCGCGTTACAGCTTTTTTTCTCGCGTGAAAGGTCAAAAACAGATCATCGAAGCACGTGTACAACATTTCGCGATTGTTTCGACAGCGGTGCTACGCACTTTAAAAAACAGCGAGAGATTCCAGGGAATCCTCGCGTTCTGGCGTCAATAATAAAATGATTAAGTTAATTAATTCGAAGACACGATAGAGAAGTAACGCCTACGTACTCGCTCGATAAGGGGAAACTATCACCTCTATCTTGCAAAGATTTTCTAACTTCCTCAACCCCGGTCTTCAGTCTAGAAGGATGCGTTTTGTTCGAGAACATTTATTACACGCGCACACAATGAAAGTGCAAGATCGCGACTACACGATCGCGCGCGGGGATTTATTTTTGAATAATGTAGCCACGTTTATCATCCGCTATCGGCGAGAAGAAGATCCGCCCATTGTATGCAACGTGCGGTAATTTCGTTCGGTAAAACTACTTCCCTTTTCTCTTTCAGTTTGAAATCGCTTCGGGCATGCAGTCGTCACTCTGCGCCTTATCGGGATCTGTCGATCACCCGAGCTATCTTTATGAGACTATTTTGAAATATTAACAATTAATTCCTCTTTAAAATGGTAAAATGTTGATTTTAACGTAGTGTAAATCTCGAAACACGATAAGTGTAGTAAGCTTTAAGCCGTAAAATATTGGTTAATTTATAATTACGGTCGAATATGAAGAGAATAATTGACTACGATTGTTAATTTCTTACATAAGGCTTAAAGCTAAAATTTTACGTTTCTAAAATCTCATTGTAGACGTCACTTTTCGGGACTAGACACTAACGTGTAACTGAATATTGACTAAACAGAATAGCTAGATATAACGGTGGAGAATAAAAATAGAGAATAAAGTGTTCGATTCATTCATGTTTTGTATTTTTCGCGTGAAACGACAGCACGCGCGTGTTTGTACGTAAAACGAATATGGAATTGTTGCATAGGCGTTCGATACTCGTTTGCATGTGTCTACACGTGGGCGTGGACTGTCGTTGTTTACGCATAGACGCTCAGCGTCGACCGTGCAGGGAGCGCCGCGCCGGGTGTTTTCCACCGGAAATCTGTTGGACAGACTTTATGAAGTGAGGTCCCGCAAGAAAACCCTCGATAAGGTAGGTGGGCAGGATTTACGCGCGGCTGCATCCAGGGGAGGCTGCTGGGAAGAGATGCTAATCGAAATGCCCCGTGTCGCGTCGCGATCCTCCATGTTCGCAAACACATGCAAATTAATTCCATTTTATATGTACAATTAACGATATGAAAATTAACATCCTAGTCGTGGCGTTTTGAGACGACTTGGCGTTGTTACGAGAAAAGTCGAGAAAATTTCGCACTCTCTACTTTGCAGTTGCGCGATCGTATCACCCTTTTATCATAAATATAACGGTTCTCGCGCTCATTGGCGTGCGGTCGGCGTATGCGTGACAGAACGGTTTACCATAAGTTTACCATAACTTTATTATACTTACTAAATACTGAGCAACGAGAGCTTATACTCGGTCACCGTGTCTTTATTTTCTTTTATGTAATTTCCGTTTTTGTGCTACGCATTTTTATTTCATTAATAATGCCATATATTTATTTTCCTTCTCATACACTTTTACGATTACTTTTAGTTTTATGTGTTTTTACTTTTTATTTTTTTTTTCTTTGATTTACTTTTATCGCTTATTCCTTCTGTGTTCTTTGTTTTTCACATTCTCACATTTATGTAGTTTTTAAAAAATTGTTTTATATAACAGAGTCTTCTACATGCTTTTCTACATAATTTACATTGTTAGATATAAAAAAAGCAATCTCTTAAATAACACTTTGTTATTTTTAACTTTCACACTGAAAAAAAATACTAAATTTTAATAAATATTTGTTTGAATAATTCTAAGTAAATATTTACTATTATAAATGTAAACATACATTTGATATAAACGAAATTTAATTTGATTTACTTAATTTGAACTATCATTTTTTTTATTGAGTAAATATTTATTTATAAATAAATAAATAAATAAATAAATATTTACTCAATACTATTCAAAGAAATATGTATTAAATAATTTTTTCAGTGCATGTGTGTCGAAATATACATTAATTCATTTCTGTAATTATTTTTAGAATAAATAATGTCCATATTAACGTAAACACTTAATAAATAATAACTACATTTGAATCAAATCTAATATATTTTCTTGAGTTAAATTATAATTTAACTTCATTGTTTAACATTGTTTAAGTCCTATTGAATAAGAGCACACAGTGGCGAGTTATAGAAATGATTAAAAATAATTCAAATTAAGTCTAATTTGATATAAATTTAACAGTACTCTTTTTAGGAATACACGTTCTCAGGACAAAATAAATTGTTACTACTAAATTCTGTAATTGAGTTTACAGAACGCACGTTTCTTTTGTGTTTCCGTGCTTGCACTTATCCGAATAAACTTGTATTTATCCGTTTACACACCAGTTTACCGGCGAAAAGTCTATTCGGTTTGGTCTCCCGCGGCTACAGATGCAACAAGTGGTCGGCCGTGCTCTTCCGCTTTTCTTTCCGCGGTTCGTCGATATTCTGACACGTTGGCACTTTCTCCGGCGGCGATTAGAAATAGAAGCCACCGTTACCTTCCTCCTCCATCGTTCGTTGCTTCGTCGGTTGGTGATTGCAAAAGGAATCATGCGAGGGTAAACGACATTACGGCGTCACGTGCCCGATCACTAGAAAATATATTTCGCGAGAAGTCACCGCAGGAATCATTATTCCGCTGCAGTATTCTGTGCTATTTCGAGAAATATCGTTAAGGAAATGCGGCTAATTACCGCGCTTGCTGGCGCATAACGTGTAATTTGTATGAGGGAAAAGGTGTCTTTAAAAGGCAAATGATGTTTAGTGATATAACAATTTTAAACTACAACTCGTATCTAATTTGTCTCTTATCACTCTGAATATAAATTCAAGACTCCTCGTAATTTCCATTTCGTATCGTATTCACATGTACGACGCGAAATGAAAATATCCTGGGCATAAATAATTCAGCTGTAAATATCTATAACATGCAGTTGTTCACGATTATCACGTCAAAGAATCGAGTGTAAACGTGTTGTTGCTTCCCTGACAAAAATACCTCATTGGCACGTTATACAAATCAGACATTCCTCCGATAACGTTAGTTTACTCCAAAAAATTATTTTGAACCAGACTAGGTGTTTCTTATAGATTTTTGCTGAAAACGATACCGCAAGCAAAAAAATTTCAGCACATCAGATTTCCAAGATAATTGAGGTTTAATATCAAAAAATGACTTCTGACAATATTTGATATTTTTTTGTAAAAAAGGGTAACGATATCTTGAAATTCCGATTAGAAATCATGAATATACTGCTTAGCCTCTATAATTTTTTTTTAATTTCAGTACCTTTTTAATCGTACTATGAATGATTAAATACAAAATTTCTCTAAGAAAAATTGCATATGACTTCATCATCATAGGCGAAAAATTTGCTTTAGAAAAACTGTATTTAAATCTCTTCATAACATGGCAGAGTAAAATATTAAAATAAAAAAATGCATTTTATAGAGAATGAATAATACTTTCATTTTTTTTTTATCAGAATTTTAAGATAAGATTAACCTTTTTTTTATTTTTTTATTTATTTATTTTTTATTAAAAGTGACAAATATCGCAAAAAGACCTTTTTTTGCGTATTAAACCTCAATTATTTAAAAACTCTAACATATGCTACTAATAAAATTTAACTTGCGACATCGTTTTCGCCATCCTAAAATTTATAAGAAGTATCTTATCCGGTTCACAGTAATAAAAACAAAAATACTTTTTTGTAAACTAGTAACGTAAAACAGGCCTGTCCAATTTGAGCTCTGGAGTCAAAACGCAAAGCCATCGATGTAAAAAAAAGTTCAATGTAAGATTTTAAGAACTATAAAGTGTTGACTTAGCTTAGCAGCGTCACTTAGATGCGTATCAAACTTTACAGTTCCCGAAATCTTACCTACATTGAATTTTTTTGCGTCGATAGCTTTGCGTTTTGGCTCCGAAGCTCAAATTGGACAGACCTGACGTAATAGCTCTCGAGATCTGTTATTCACCGGGGGTTATCGCATCCGTGAACGTCTTTGCGCACATTGTGAAATTTGTGCAACTGTTGATACTTTTATCCGCAAATGCCGCGTTATTCGTGGCCTGAAATCACGCTGTTATCTTCGACGATGTTGCGCACTCACGCGATACGGCAATATCGATTTCCCGTTGTAAACGTGTGTCGTATCGAGGCACACTCCCGTGCGTGCCATTATCGAATGCAGAAACGGCAAAAATATTGATGGTAATGAGTTGCGCGCCAATAATACCGGCAATTTCACCATCAATTTCATCGTCGGCGCAGTCATCCGCGCGGCGTTTCTCTAATGACACGCGGGTCGACGTACATCGTCCGTGCGAAAACCGAATCACGCGTGCACTCGTCATCGTGACACTCCCCGCGGCCGCTTTCATTAAAGTCTTTCTAATTAACAACTTGTTCGAAGAAAGCCGCTTTCTTATCTTGCCATTTGCAATACACATGTTATACGAGCAATACAAACAAAATTTTTGAAAAAAAAAGATACCGTCACGTTATAAATGTTATTTTAACTTGTAGGAATACATTGCAACTAGCGATACATGTAGGGATACATTGCAACTAGAGACCCTCCAGTAAGAGATTAGACAACTGATTGGCCCGCCATATTTTTCAGAACCTGCTTAAGATAGAATGAGATATATGCATAAGATACAATAAGATGCGTGGATATTTCATTCTATCTTAAGTAGATCCTGAAAAATATGATGGACCAATCGTATACTGTTCATCAATCTTTTACTTGAGAATCTCTAGGTCTCTGTTTGCAACGTATCCTTTTCTCTTCCAGCAACAAAATTAACTCTTATTGTTAGTACACACAATGAGTCGTTTATGGGTTTATTTTCATCACTTTTACAAGTATACAAAAATTATTAAATGATTCTCACATATATTTCAACATTTTTAGAAAGTATTTATAAAGTTGTGTATTAAAGAAAGGAAAGTATGAAAACCATTACTTAGCTAAGTGCTCCGAGTATTTCAAAGAAAAGAAACGCGCAGGACGTGATGAAATGACCCAATTATATGTATTAAGGATTAATATAAAAAAGTTATGAGTGTCAATCATATATCTTTTTAAATGATGTTGCCTCACGGAACTTGAAAGTCTTGCGATTCGATATTTTAATGCTCTGTTTTTACGGTTCGCGTTAATGCAAGCTGCACTTACTGCTCTCGTGAGATTCTCCTTTTTTTTTCTTCAATCTCACCCGCTTTCTGAAGTAGCCCTCGGTATCATCTATTTTCGGAGATCGACCCACGTCACGCGGAATATTTTTGCAACTGGACCGTTGTGTCGGACGTTTATTTTCAAAGATTGAAGCGAGGAATGTGTAAACGAAGACTGTGTAAACCTACGCGCGATACCGCTACTCTCATCGTCGTCACTATCATGGCGAAGATCTCCTTATGCACTTGTGATGATCTAACATGTCTAGTTAAAAAGTCACATGTAAATAAAAGATTAATGAGAGTTTTTTGCGCGGTAATAATCTGTGCGTAATATTATTCTTGTACACGGAAAGAGCAATTTTGCAAGTTTGACTCACATAATTAATATTTTGTGTATATTTTCTTAAAATATAGTAAAAAAAATAGACTCCAACGTTTTAATCAACATTAAGAATTTTATATAGTCAATTCGTTTCCAAACTCTTAATTTATTTTCAATTATAATTTGATTGAAGAAGACTTAGTATAGTCGAAACGTTCCATGCATTGTATATTAGTGAATAACTTATAATTTTAATCCCTTCTTGACGCGCGTTTTAATAAACTAGTTTTAATCTTTGACCTAATTAATTGCTCGTTTATTTGAACTTTCTACTAATTTTATTGTATTTACATTGCAATTTCAAGAGTTAGGAAATTAATATTATTAAAAAAAATAGTTGAAACAAGATCAGATTTTTAAAATACACACATCTCCATCTTGCTTTGCTTTTTCTTTCCCTCCTCTATCTTTCTCCTCCCTCTCTTTCTCTTTTCTCATTTCAAGTTGCATAACAAAGCATATTAAGATTCGTAATTGTTTCATTTCTGAGTGTACTACCGACTAGTTTGCCTTCTACAATGAAAAAAAAACATAGTTAATGACGCCGCATAGAAATATATAATGTTATCTTTAGCGTGAGAATATCTCTGATACTATATTTCCGCGTCGAGCGTTGGTATAGTATGTTGTAATCAGTCCTCATCCGATACGGTCAACAATACTGTAGACTGGAACAGACGTAGTATGAAGTTGAACGAAAATGGCTGGTCGGAGTAATTGACCTCTTTAACACGCGCGTAAATTGCACCTTAAAAAGATACAATTCACATAATAGACGTAATTTGACGTACAAGACAATGCGTCATGCACAAGTTCGTTGCGAAGATGAGTGATTTTGATTATCTGTAAGCAGATAACGAAAAAGCCATGAAATTACTCGACACAAATTCGGGGCAGAAAAGATAGCTCCGAAGAAATTACACTCGCTCGTATTAGTTGTATACGGCAACTTTCCCTCCGTCGAGAGAGACGAGAAAAAAGAAAGAAACGTACGATCGATCTGCAGCTTTGTGCACGCTACACGAAATTTGAAGTCACGCGTGCTCGGCATTTAGCGAAATTACCATACATCATTATCCTTTGACACGGACCTCTCATTTCGCTGACGTTCATCACGCAAAGAGAAATTTGTGCCATCAAGTCGACTTGACGGCAAAATAGCTTTGTTATAACTCTCGATAGGCAAAAAGTAAGCAAATAAACACTGACAAGTAAAAAGTGTCTGGCGATTAAGAGCGTAGAATGCTTAATGGTATATTTAATATTGACTTTTTCTACCGCTGCGCCGGTAGAAAAAAAATTCAATTTTCTAATGTGAGATTTTTCTCAACTTGTTCCTTTCTCTTCGTCTTTTATTTTTAACCGGGCGACCAGCGTCGAGTGTTGCAAATCAGCATTAATTATCATTAAAGGCAGCTGAAATGCAAGTCGTGCCGTGATCGCGCAATGTTTTTCTTACGGGTATGACGCTTTCTCGCGAAACTCATATAACTGCACAGTTCGTATCCAGCCGTTAACGATTCTGAGAGACACGAGTGACTAATGGAGTACATCCAATTTGGGATACCCGTTCGAGTATTCCAACGACGGATAGCGAGATAACGAGGCAACTTCTGTTTAACGCGTTTAATTGTGGCGATATCTTACGGCCGCGTGTATTCGACGGAGGCAAATGCGCTGAAATGAGCAGTGGGGAAAGTTCAACCGCCCGCTCGTTAATTTATGCTATCCCCCTCGATAAACGATCGTCTCGCAATCGTCGGTGAGCGATTACGGCGCTGTTTAGACCCGCGTCGCAGCGCATTCTTATCTCGAGTCTCAACACTTATCGACTATTTTTTTCTCTGATATTAAGTGCCAACGACAGTTTTTCCGTAGTTTCTTGAAACGCGTTGTAGAACATTTATAACGTGATTCATGGTCGGCATTATTCTTTCAGGATTGCCACAGATTCGTCTTAAAATTCCATAACTTTTCCTTAATTTCCAAACAAAATTTCGTGATTTTTTTCCCCTGACATTCATTCATATTTTAAAATTTTTTGTATTTTCGTTCTGATTTGGAAACAAATATTTTGTTGAGAGAGCAATTAGCAATGTAAATTATTATTGATGTTACTGATATTGCTTGCATTTATATAAATTGTTAAGTTGGTACATTTTAAAACTATATAGATATGTGATGTATGTATATCAAACTTTTTTTAAACCAAGAATTTTGATTGATGATCATTTTTAATCTCCCTGACATTTCCCTGATTTTAACAGAGTTACTACAAAACTGAAAATTTTCACACCTACATAGTTTTGAAATACTATCAACTTAACAATTTCTCTTTCACTGCTATTATTGTAATACTATCTATACATGTAATCTATAAAAGTTACTTAAAGTGATAATGGTATGTGGCAAGCTAGTCGATGGTTGAATTCTTCACTTTTTATGACATTTGGATATCTTTTAATTGGCGAGAAAGTCGTATCTCCGTGCTAGTCACCGTCAATCACCAATTGGCTGTTTGCAAAGCGCACTTGTTGCAATTTTAAGATTTTTAAATTCGTTCTCACGAACAAGTAGTATGACGTTTTATTAACGCGTTTTATCTATATTCGCTATATTACTATATTTATGAGTTTGGTCTACTATTCGCTACTCTCGACATTCGCGGTAGCTCGCGTGACTTTCTTCTATCTTGGAATCACGTGAATCGCAAATGTTTCGCGCCTACGCGTTGTCGTTCGTACCACCCTTCGGCGCAATTCCGATGAAGAAATTCTATTTTAGAACAGTCGTTATTTTACGATCATATTTATATGCGCACATTTTATCGAATGTGTATCTCATCGTTATTATTAAAACGTTGAGTTTAGCAGTCGACAAAATTAAATGCGTTGAAAATAAGCGAAGAAAATAGCACACATACATTTATCATGTTCAACCTTACGTTTGTTACAGAAGTACGCCGGTATAAGGAAATCACGGACACGTACGCCACGAAGTTTTCTGATTATACGCTTTTGGATTTGCAATTGGAATTTGATCAAACCGTCTTCCGAAGCCGCTCAACGTTTTGCGTGGAGATAAAGCCGAAGCAGGGATACTTACAAGAGGCGGAGCAAAGATTTCCTGGATGTCCGTATTGTCTCAACCAGTACGCCAAGGTATTCTTAATTGTCTCAACTACGGTTATGAAAACTACACCTAAGCGTCCTATTTGAAGTATACAGAACGCGAGTGAATCTCCGCCTTACGGTGATTGATAGAGGAAGGTTCAAAGTTTTTTTTATCTATGATTTAGAATCATAGTATCAATCGTACAGATTATACAGTCGTCTAAAAATTTTTATTTTATTATATTTATTTTATTTTATTAAAATATTTATTTAATTTTCGCGTCTAAATTATCCGTTGTTGTAATTGATGGTTAATAATAACATTCGCTTTCCAACAGGATTGGAAATGTTGTTTAAAAAAAAATAAAACATTGTGGTTTTTTTAAAACATATTTTTAATGTTTTGAGCACGTTTTATATAGCAGTATTTTATAAAACATGCTTGAAACACGTTTAAAATATTGATTAAACATAGTTTGAACATGTTTAAAATATGATTTTTATCAACTCTGTTCCAATTTTATTTTTACAAATAATAATAAACAATAGAAATATTATAATAATATCAGTAATATTGATATATACAATATACTAAAGATCATATACTAAAACAAAGCAATTTTTTAGATGAGGAGGAAAGACATTGCCTCTCCCAGCAATTATTGCCCGTTTAATCTGTTCTCCGGGAAGGAGCCGCGCATGAAAGCCGCCATGGAGGAGCTTCTGAAATCGCCGCAGAACAATTTGAAAATCTTCAAAGACGGCCTCGTCGTCTACAATCAAACGTCCTCGCCGAACGATCTCGAGAACGTGCTGGACGAGTGGTTTCGGAATGCGGAGAACGACGGACGAGCTTGCCACGTCGACGAGTTCTGCAATTTGGTTTGCACCGCCCTTACGCGGCCTATCGCCCAAGAGCAGCTGAAACTGCCTGCCACCTCCCTTTCACGTAATTTTCTTGTACTCGCGAATCAAGTTCCAACATTTTGCACCGCGCCAGACGCAGTTGCGAGAGCCGAACAGTGTCTTCGCCTCGTGGGAAAGGTAGATACTTACTTAGATTAAAAATTATCATTTATTGAGAGAGAGAGAGAGAGAGAGAGAGAGAGAGAGAGAGAGAGAGAGAGAGTATAATGTGTCATTGCATTTTAACTAATTTCTATTTTTTTTCCTTACAGAAGTGCAATTTTGATCACAGTGAGTTACCGAAGAACTCTGTGCTAGAACGAATATGGAATATGCAGCGATTGTCTTACGTCAATACCAATTATATTTACAACGTTTATTCCAATTTCACATCGCTACTAAATGATGATATGATATATTCTGACTTGATAAAATTAAACAAAACTCGTAATGTTTTTCACGCTTTACCCGAACATCCTATGGTATGTATTTTTAGATATACAAATATATATACAAAAGAAGGAATTTTTGTTAAATACATGAATACATTAGATAATGCTTATCTTTTTCTGTTCCAGAATGCAGTCCAGAAAATGGAAATCATGAAGGAAATAGACTTTCAAACGTTTCTTAAGAGTACTATTGCACAAAAACATGATGACGATTTTAATAGAAATTGTAATGCTAGTTCAAAATGTGTTTTATCTACTAATACTAGCAGAGTACTTATGAACGGTGATCCTGTATCGCAAACAGAAATTAGTTCCAACCTAGATTCGCACCAACTATTTCATGGAAACAAGAATCTGCATAACCAAAAAATTAGTAACGATAACAAACGAAAGGCAAATGTGCAGATTACCGCCGAATATTTGTCAGCGTTGCAAAATTACCTTTTATTTGTCGCCGCCAGAGATTGTTCGATATTAATAACCTTCCGTGAATTGCATCCGTAAGTGTATTGTTCGAAACAATAACCCGTATTTTCGTTGCTGTAATGTTTAAAGCGCCGAAACTAGTATAAATCTTATAACAAAGGCAAAATTAGCGATAAAATTGATTTAATGCATTAGCTCTGAGAAGAAATGCGCTTTCTAATTATTCTCTATAGTCATTGTCCAAATGTATAATAGTCACCCAATATAGCACTGCAGCAAATAAGTAGATACTTTATTTATCTGATCATGATTATTTGATTTGGACTTAATATAATTATAATCAATTCATAAAACATATAATTCATATTTCACGCATACATCGTGAATCATTATTTACAGCCGCAAATGTGCAACATGTGGGTGATTATTACTTTCACCATATTATACGCATTTCAGATAATTAGATATGTTATCTTCCAATAATTATAATTTTTTTTCTTTTTTACAGGAAATATGCATCAAGAATGCCTGTGGAAAATATTATAAAACTTTCGGATCAACATTATTTTTTAAGCAGCGTTAAAGTTTCCGATTTGGATCCAAAAAGCGTTCATTCCATCAAAAAGCATCGACAACGAGATGTGGATATTTTTGATTCTGTGATTTCTTTGCTGGAAGAAAATATTTTTTTTACGAATAGATAATTATCCGAGAAAAGTGATGCTAGTAACTATACAGTATTTAATATTAATGATAAAGAATCTCTATTCAGCATAGAAGAAACACTAACTTAATTGACGATATACTTACCGATCATGAAGAATGTTATTCTTATGCGAATATATCTGTGTGGTGTTCCGTAGAATGCAAGAAAGATATTGCTGTTCGTCAATTAGTGTGTTAAATTGAATATCACTTCCGCATGTATAATATATAAAATTACATACATACATATAGATAAGCGATCTCCAACGAATATATTTTTCAGAATTCTGTTTAACTTTTATAGCTTTAAATTTTATACAAAGAAAAATAGGAATTTTATATCATGAAATGGAAATTTGTTTCTAAACTATAAAATAATGTCATTGTTGAAATTATATATTTGTTAATCTCTTATATTGCGAATATATTTTTCAGTGAAATGATATGAGAAATTTTGTGGACAGAGAGATAAAAAAATGTTATATGTAGCATTATGAATATATGATATTCGATTTAATATAACTGTTTAACTGTATAAAAGGATCTCTTATCAAAAGATTGACTTTTCAAAAATACAATTAGCACGCTATTTAATTATATATTGTTAAACTGAAACTGGTTTTAATGTTTCTTCCTTACATTAAATAAGAATTATGAAACGAAATATCCAATAAGAGCATAGCGCATAGCATAAATTTGTAATTTATTTGTATCTTATGAAAGATTGTAAACAATTTGTTGTTTGCCAGGAAGGTAAATTTTAATATTGTTCTAAATGTCGAAAAGAAAACGTTTATTTTAAATTATTAATTATTTAAAATAATATAGTTCAAATATAAAAAGAATTATATAATATATCTTTCGCTAAAGAGAATTTAAATTAATATTTAAAAAATCTTAATTATAAGAGTAAAGAGTTTTTCACTTAATTTTTGTAAAATAATTTTGCTTATTAGCAGAGTAATTCTCAATAAGAAAGAAAGTCTCATTTGTTTCATATTAAAAGAGTGAGTGGAACTATATAGGTAAGGAAAAAAATCTTTTATAATTGTGTGGTTATTGAGTGATGATTATCTTATGATATATTGTTACGTAATGATTGTTGTGATATTAAACAGTAAGATGATCGAATGTTTTATTTATCTTATATATAATTATTGTATTTAAGTTTTTCAAATTTTATTACATAATAAACAAAATTACGTATATAAATATAAATAAAGGACTCTCAATCTTAAACAATAAAATAAAATTCAGAAAAGGCTAGTGAGACGAAATAAATGAAGATAGCTATTAACACCTGAGTATTATTTGCGTTTGACTCTCATTAGCCTTTTCTGAATTTTATTTTATCGTTTATTACATAACATGTTATATTATTTTTTAATAAATATCTATAAAAACATACAATATAATTGTATGATACGTTAATTTTTAAAAGTAATTACGCATATAGATTTGGCGAAGATTGTAGAGATTATGATTTTTTAATGTATCTACTGACCAGTAAAGTGGAGAATATGAAAGGACATCCACGTTGCAATATCGCACTTAACGTGATCGAATTTTCGTACGGGCAATTGTCCCGGGTACAAGGCCGTGTTGCACAGTTATGAATGACGTGGCTGAAGGAGGGGTAATCGTGCACCAGCGTTGACCGAATCAGGGCTGTACGAAGCTATCATCCCCTGTAGTCTCTCTATAGGATTAGTTGTATATAATTAAATGTAACATTCTCTCGAATGAATAACAAAATTTTATTGTTTGAAACAGCACAATTAATATAATGTAATAAAATTCTACAAAATCATAAAGTAAAAAGGATGAATGTTTTAACGTCAAATAAGCAAATAGTCATAAAGAAAAGATGTAGTATAGAATAGAATTATTGATGGTTGAAAATTGTATCGTAATCGAAAATTTTCAATTGCTCTTTTTTTTTTACAAATAAAATTTTTTTCTTTTATAAAGAATAGAAATTTATGTATTTCTTATATAAAGGATCCTTCGGTTTATATCGCTACGTTCCTGAGCACATAGCGCACAATTGATGCGTCGGTGAGGCGGTCGTGTACCTCCGACTGCACTCGATCATCTTCGCTGCCCTACCACCATAAGTGCCCCTCCCATCGGGGGCGATTCGGAGTTTCGGAGATCGCGGTGATGGTCGTTCAGTCAACGTTCATAAATGATGACGTAAGGTCGCAGCTCGTAGCGAGCTGGCGATTCGTGGTACGTGGTAACGGCCTGTCAGTGAACCTCGGACGGAGATGGGGACGCAAAAGCCCGGGGAATGGGCGAATTTAGTGATCACGCGTTTCGAGGATCAGGTGGGCGATTGGCAATGCTCCGATGCGAGAAGCGTCGATCTCCTTGTCTTCGTTTCCTGATCGTTTCGTTTCGTGCTCGCCCTCTCCTTCTCCTTCCCTCTCGGCCCGTCGTCTCGCTCTCGCCACCCTCTTCCGGTGTACGGCCACCTCCTTCTCCTCCCTGTAATGTCACATCCACGGTGCATTTACGGACTTTACGGTACTTGCCCGTTTGCTCGTCGACTCCTCGAGTCCTCGTCAACGCCTTTCATGGGCGCGTCTTGGGATTACACCGGTACCGTCACCGTCGGCCTCGTTCCCGTCGTACTCGCGCCCCCCGTTCTCCGGGTATCGAATTTCGAGCTCTCTCGCCACTCGTTAATCGTGGTACGCGGGGTGGTATGATTTTTCTCGAACGAATGTTCGAACTTCTGGAACAACGAATGCAAGGACGAGGACGCGACCGACCGATTGTACATACCTATGAATTGGTCAACGTTGTCTCCTAATACCTGCTGAATTTGAACTTGAGAATTAAGTATTCGGAATATGTACGATATTTGGAGCGAGCACGGCATAAGCAGGCATAAGAAACAATTCAAGGACGTAGATATTTCAGAGATCGTCCTCATCAACCGCTAAATATTTAGAATACAACGGCAACAGCTAAATGTTTACAATATTCTCAAGGCATCGTTATGTAGACACGAGAAAGATTGTAATTATCTGTACAATCTTATGTCAATATTTCAGACATTGGTTTTTTGAAAGATTCCTATTGCTTTATATTTATTTACAAGATATCTCTGTGTATATAAATTGTGTTGCGTGCGACTTTTGGGTATGATCTAAATTGAATTTTATAAGGAAATCGATCAAACATTCAATACAATTTTTTAACAATAAAAACAAAGATAAAGTAATAAGATTTAATAATAAAATTTTTGATAATCGAAAGTTTTGGAATGTTGTAACGAAAGGTAACACATCAGAATCTAACATTTAAAAACAAATATAAAAGATTTATTTACATAAATAAAATATTAAATAATATTTACAGAAATTGACAGAATATATACAGAACAACCTATTAATCAAATACAATTTATCTTATCTTATTTAATTCTTTAAGTCTGATACAATTTCGAGATACCACATGTTAGATTTTCTATTATTAAACCATCATGATCAATCGTTGATCTAACGTTTGCCAGTAGACGCGGCTAAAAGAATCGAACTGAACAGGTTTTTCGAATACCTACGATTTATCTTTTCCAAAAAAAAAAAAAAAAAAAAAAAAGAAAAGGGAAACAAACGTCTATAATCGTGCTAGACGGTGATACGTTTTGAGCGCGTATCGATAAAGTGGGGGGGTTATCACCGTGCCCGAGAATACGATGTCGTTCCTTCCCTCCTTGATTCGTTCATTCATGAAAAGATGCATTCTTGCAAAGATGGCCCCTCCTCCCCCGGCTCCCCTCGTGCGGTTTGACCTTCGCCCCCTCCGCCTCCAGTCATCCTCGCCGTAAGAGCAGCTCAATCAAGGTGTATATACAGTAACGTATCTATTAGGGGGTGCGAGGTGTAAACTCGTGTGACTTTTGTCCATTTCTACCAACCAGTAGATTAACTTTAATTTTCTCGTTTTAATTTGCTCTTTATCCTTTTCTAAATCTTCGAACTAGAGAGATAAAGATGAAAAATAAGTTAAACCAAGGTTAAAGATAATCTACGGTGGTAGCAACGAGCATTTATGATTCACGAACGCTATTTCGCTGATTAGCGTGAGAATAATATAATTGGGGAAATGCTTTTGTGTGTGTGCTCCAATTACGAAATCCGTTATTTATAAATACAAGCGATACATAAATTCGCGTGGAGCACCGTACATTCGCGAGATTAAGAAATTGACGATATTCGACGGTCAACGAATCTCCGGGTAAGTCAAATAAGTTTCAGGATGAGATTCTGCGCTCGTGCCTGCCCATCCCCATAAAAATGACGGTAAAAAAAGAAAGAATTCTCTTACTGTTTGATACGAGTCGATGAATGGGATGGGTGTTCATGAATGAAAGTTGCATTCCCTTTACGCACAGCTCAACCGCGCTGCTCGTTGCCCGATACACCGAACAAAAGGGAATACCGGAATCGATTGAGTCGCACGAGTATATAAATTGATGTTTCCCAATGTCCAGGCAATTTGTCGCTACTATTATTTCGAAGATTGTTACGTTTCACCTGATGCCTCTAATTCATGCGTGTCTCCTCCATCCTGATAATCACCGTATCCACGGGAGACGAAAATGGATTCATCCAACAATACTACTCATTTGGACACACATACTTAATTTATTTTTGTTACATTGTATATTTTTTGTTAGTTTATCTTTGTCTAAGAGATCACTCCTTTGAATATAGCTGCCATGTCGTTTCGGTCCCGAAAATCCCCATTCTCGGATGAACGAAAAGAGGAGCAAGAAATGTCTAATAGAGATCTCTCGGTACCGTTTCTCCCTCGTTATATCTGGTCTTACGAAGATGCTGCAGCGAGTCAACGAGCTGACACCGAGCACGAGCAGTCAGCGGCCGTTCCAATCCAAAGATCAAGATCGGCAGGAGTCCATCATTATCGTTCTGGACACGCTGGAGAAGTGCCTGGCAAATACACCAAAGGACACAACGAAATTCGAGGAGGCGATGAATGTGAAACTGTTGCTTCGGGAGATATGCCAGTTCATTGGTGAGCCAAACAAGGGAAATTGTTGAGATAAGTTGACCTTATCTAACGTTTACAGAATCGATTTGTACATACAGAAAAATACATACTGTACGCAAGTAACAATTACTTGTTTTAATTTTAAAAGTTTATATATTCGTAAATGTACTCTCTAAAATTTTTTGAGCGGAATCTAACTCTAAAGTGTGAAATTTTATTCTTAAAAATTGCCAATTGAACCACTCTTTTTCAACCCTGGCTCAATTGTCACTCTTTAAAATTAGATTCCACTCTAAAGATTTTAGGGAATATCATAAGCACTAAATTTATTCAAAATATATTTTGAATATTCTAATAATTTAATACTTTAGTTAAGATTATTAAATTAAAACATATTCGATTTCTTATTGTATGAAGTCACTTCTTCGATTAATTTTATAATATTCTTCAAAAGAAAATAAATTCTTGTTTTGGGTATATGTATAATGAGTGTTTCTAAAATTTGTAATAAGCATATTTTAAAATTATTATCAAAAAATATTCTTTGTTAAAAATAAGCATTACTCAAAAAGCAAAGAAAGTAAATTGAGTAATCATTTTTTTTACAATAGAATAATATTTTTCTATGTGTATACTATACCTGATTATACAGGAGAATTAAAGTGCATGTTCAGTAGTTGAATTATCAAGGATAATTATAATTTCTTGCAGGTATGCCCTACGATAGTCCACAGACGAAAATGATCAGGGATTTAGCGAGCAAAGTACTGTTCGCTTTAAGCTTGAATTTCTTCAACGCGGTCTTTAACCGGATATCTGCCAGGCTTCAAGAACTGCCCAATAGCGGGGACGAGAATTCAGATTGTAGTGACATTGAGTTGATGCAGTATATCAATTTCGATGTCCACAGATTGACCAGACTACTGAACGGTAGGCGATGATTATTAACGTCACACGATCGCATAATACGCAAATTTAATACATTATACACTTATGCGTGCGTTCACGCGTTATCGCTGCAGAAATTATACAGAAAGTCCGGCAACTAACTGGTAAGAAGTCAGCGTATCTCGTGATTATGAATCCCTTGGAGAAAGCTATCTGGAATTGGATGGACACGTATCCGCAAGAGTTCGCCGATATGCAGAAGCAGCCTAACGAGGATCTTAGTAAGGCGTGTGAGGAGTTATTCGATATTCTCGACACGTTCGTCGCCGAGAAGAAGAGTCGCGCGGCCTCTGTTTGGCCGTTGCAGGTGATGTTGTTAATACTCTCGCCCAAGGTGTTGGAGATCGTGAACGCCGACACTGGGCCACCCGATTCTCCACGGTATTCGAAAAAGAAGCAGTTCGTCGACAGCGTGAAGCGTAGTTTAAGAATGCACGGTAGCTCTTCTAGTCGCCAATTGTCTGAGGCCGCGGCTGTTACATGCGTCAATCTCATCAAAGCAGCCACGTATGTCAGCAACGATTCTATCACTAACGTCGTCCTAATCCTGGCGCAGCAACTGATGGACGATTTAATGACCCTTCTCTTCAACCCCTCGAAACCATTTTCACGCGGACAGAATTATAGCGCGCAGGACATCGATTTGATGATCGATTGCTACATTAGCTCCTTTCGTATCGATCCAGTCAACAACGAAGCTTTTTTTAAATTTTGTCTGAATGTCAACTACCCATCAACATACCAGTTCGTCCTAGTCAGCTCATTATACAAGCAAGTGCCGAAAATATTTTCTTTTCGTAGTGATCACGAACGAGGATCTTGTAAATTATTGACAAGTCTGACCAAGTGATTTGATGTCATATTTCAGAATTTTCACACAGCCGAGATTACCGTGGTGGCCGGAGACCAGTCTTGTATATTCATACGGCACAGACCTCAGGAATATGTTTACTGATACCCTGAACAAAATGACGCAGAACTGTAGTAATACGCCGTTGCGCATGATTCACAATTTTTCTCTCAAGTCTAAAGAGGAGATGGCCAATTCCAAAAACTTATTGCTGGTGTTGGTCCGACTCATTCACGTGGATCCTATGTTAATGTTGCATGTACGTTCTTTATAAATAAATATAAGACGATCGTTAATATAAGTGCAGTAGGATATCGATACAATAGGAATACAGCAGGATATCGATGAAAAATACAAATATAACATTTACTCATGTATACTTAATTAATAGTTATAAAAATATATGTGTATATATATATATATATATCAACAGTTGAGATATACTATATAGAATACGTATAGATATTATAATAAATATCAATATAAGATGTCTAAGGCTCTTATATTAATTTAACAATTTACAGAGTTACGGCACAGCTGGTCACGAAATACAAAGGTCCACTTTAGAGCTGATTAATGGACTTGTCTCATTAGTCCATCAGCCCACAATGCCAGATATCGCCCATGAAGCGATGGAGGCTTTGTTAGTACTACACCATCCAGATAAAGTCAAAGCGTGGAATCCAGAAGCGCCGCTTGACACTTTCTGGGACGCCAGTTCTCAAGTCGTCTTCTCAATCTCTCAGAAATTGATTCAACATCAAATTTTCAATTACACAACTATACTTAAATGGCTTCGCGAGATACTGAGTTGCAGGAATAAGACAGCCACATTGTGACTAGTAAACAAGCACATGTTAAACTTGAGGTACAGACTTTTAATTATTGCAAAATATAACTAGTTAGAATTAATTTGCATAATTTGTGACATATCCAGGTCGTGTGTTTGATGTATTTATGGAGTATAGACATGGAGGCTGTTTTGGTATCCATGTCTTGTTTTGCACTATTATGCGAAGAAGCTGAAATTCTTTGCGGCAGCGATGGAGTAGCAGTGACCTGTTTGCTTCCCAATTATCAGCTGTATTTAGAATTGGCGCAAGCTTCGACCGTATTGATCTCTGGTAAGTTTTATTTCTCCAACGAAATTTTATGATAATACTCAGAACAGATGGAGAGAAATGTTCTCCCAGATTCACTTGTGAATCTTTGAATCCATTTTTCTACTTTAATTAATAAAATAGTTTTATTCATCTGTAGTAGAATATTAAAGATCTTGTTATGATAATAGCCCACGGGGAGACTAGACTATATTATCAGGAATATAATTACGGTGAGTCTTTGTCTCCAATTTTGTTCATTATTTTTATGTTTTTATTGTTGTTTCTCTAATAAGTTGATTGTTAAATGAAGAAATTGTATTAATACAGCATTTTAACGTTTCTTTTTATTTCAGGGCGTGTCACATTACAAAAGAAAATATTATCTTTATTGAGAAAGATAGAACATTGCGTAAATGGTATACAACCAGTACGTACATTAATATATATTTATTTTTCGTATTTATGTGTAATATGAAATCTATCTCTACATATTATATAAGACAGCATTATATAAATTGTATATTTAACATAAACATCTCAAACATAGTTTTTTTTTAAATCGACAGATTTTACGTTCGTATTTTTAGGCTTGGGAAGAAACATTTAGAAATTGGGAAGCGACTTCACGGCAGTTGTCCAATTATCCTAAAAGCAAAACTGAGGATGTACAGGTAGAGCCGTTTTGTCGCGGCAATGTAAAACGGAGAGCGGCGCACCAAAATTCAGAGCACGAAATGGAAGAACAAATTAACGAGTGGGCTAACATGACAGGGTTTCTTTGCTCTTTGGGTGGAGTATGTCTACAACGTCGTTCACCTAATAGACCACCATATGGTGTATTCCCTTTTAATCCCGAGCATAAAAAGGGCTTGATAAAACAACAGGATTCTGTCTCGGGTTTATCAAATTCTAATCAAGAAGCACAATGTTGTCCAGTGACACAATTCATATTCAACTTGCTACGATTATTAATTTGTAACAATGAGAAACTTGGCAATCAAATACAGAAACATGTAAAGGAATTGGTCGCACACGAGATGAGTCCTGCTCTATATCCAATATTATTCGATCAGATAAAAAATTTTGTCGAGAAATTCTTCGACCCACATGGTCATGTAGTGGTTTCAGATTTAAACACACAATTTATTGAACATACTATATTTATAATGAAAAATATTCTGGATTCAACGACGGATCAACCATCGGAATATCTTGGAATGACTAGCATCGAAGGCATGATGTTGGCAATCGTTAGATACGTCAGGCACTTGGACAAGACGGTGCATTCGATTTTAATTAAAACCAAATTATGCCAGCTCGTTGAAGCTATGATGAAGAGGCGGGACGATCTTGCATTTAGACAGGAATTGAAATTTCGTAACAAACTAGTTGAATATTTAACTGAGTGGGTAATGTGTACACATCCTCATTCTTCAACAACTGCCAACGATATCCTAACTTATGCCACGTAAATATTTTTTTCTACTTCATCTACGTTTAATTTCTATGTTGAAAATAAAAAATAAAAACTTATGACCATCAAATCTGTCTTTAACTTTCTATAGAGATTTGGATCAAGCTAGCATGGAAGCAGTAGGAGCATTATTACGTGGACTTCCTCTACAGCCTGAAGATTCTGATCGTGTTGAATTGATGGAAGCAAAATCTGAACTGTTTTCGAAATATTTTACGCTCTTTATGAAATTAATGAACTACTGCAACGGTCCATCATCAACATCAGAGGACAAAGATGTTGTGCCTCGGCCTACTTTAACGACTAACAAAGTAGCCATTTTGCGCAACACTGCTATTCAAGCTATGAGTAATCTTCTTAGTGCGAATATAGACAGTGGCTTGAGACACTCCATACGTACGTGACAAATCAGTTTATATGGTTTTAATCCAAAAATTTTCTGGAAGAATGTATTATATAAGTCCTAAAGACAAGTCTGCTGCTTTTAATTTTATTTACTATTTTACTTCTTTAGGCAATTCTTTGGTTATTCATAACTATCAAATTAATAATTTCATCATTAAACTTTAACTTTTTTCTTACTTAGATTTGGGCTACAACACAGATCTGCAGACGCGAGCTGCATTTATGGAAGTGTTGACTAAAATTCTTCAGCAGGGCACGGAATTTGATACTCTCGCCGAAACTGTCCTAGCGGATAGATACGAACAATTAGTTCAACTTGTTACAATGATCAGTGATAAAGGCGAATTACCTATCGCCATGGCACTGGCTAATGTAGTGACGACGAATCAAATGGATGAGTTGGCGCGTGTCTTCGTGACACTGTTTGACGCAAAACATTTGTTATCACCATTATTATGGAATATGCTCTACCGAGAAGTCGAGCTAACTGATTGTATACAGACTCTTTTTCGCGGTAATACTCTGGGAAGTAAGATCATGTCCTTCTGCTTTAAAATTTATGGCACCAGCTACTTGCAAGGCTTACTCGAGCCTCTCATTATACCTTTACTGGACAACTCAACAATTAGTTTTGAAGTAGATAGCGCAAGGATTGACTCTAACGAAAATATTGAACAAAACGGTGAAAACTTAACCATGTTGACACAAAAAGTGTTCAATGCTATCGTATCATCGGCAGATACGTAAGTATAATCGTTATTACAACTTATAATAAAGTCACGTAACGCTCAAGTCCAAAATTTCTTTTCAGGTTTCCTCCGCAGTTACGCTCTATGTGTCACTGCCTGTATCAAGTATTATGCAAGAGATTTCCGCAATCTCCGCAAAGTAACATTGTAGCCGTAGGAACGGTGATATTTCTGCGTTTCATTAATCCTGCAATCGTCTCACCCCAAGAGTCTGGTATCATAAATAAACCAGTGCCACATGACATTAAACGAGGCCTTATGCTTATGTCAAAGATATTGCAGAACATTGCAAATCATGTAGAGTTTAGCAAGGAGCAACATATGTTGCCTTTTAACAATTTCTTGAGAACGCACTTTGAGATCGGTCGACGATTCATCATACAGATAGCATCGGATTGCGAGACAATTGATCAAACCAGTCATCCTATGTCATTTGTTTCGGATGCCAATGTATTGGCTTTGCATAGATTGTTGTGGAATCATCAAGAAAAAATTGGAGATTATCTTAGTAGTAGTAGAGATCATAAAGCTGTCGGAAGGAGACCATTTGACAAAATGGCTACGTTATTAGCGTATCTTGGGCCACCCGAGCATAAACCGGTGGATTCCCAGTGAGTTCTGAAACTATTCTCGCTTTGATTACGTCATCATCATCATGATGGCTAATATAAATCGCGAATGATTGATTCGATATTTGAATTTCAGCTCGCTTTTTTCTACTACTTACGTTCGTATGTCACGATGGGCGAATAAAGACATGTCTTCGACTAATTTTGAAGAGATCATGATGAAATATAATATGCACGAGAGAGAAGAATTTAAAAGTATCCAAAGCATGAATATTTTTTATCAAGCAGGCACCAGTAAACAAGGCTATCCAGTATTTTACTACATTTCACGACGATTCAAGTAAGCGCAAATCGTTATAAGATATAAAATAACGGTAAAGATATAGCGAAGAATTTATCATTTAAACTTCAATTTTCAGACTTGGCGAAACGAATGGCGATCTACTGATATATCACGTCATTCTAACTTTAAAACCCTTTTATCATTCTCCATATGATGTAGTCGTCGATCTTACTCACACGTGTTCAGATAATCGGTTTCGGACAGAATTTTTGCAAAAATGGTTTTACGTTCTACCTACGGCAGCTTATGAAAATCTTCACGCGGTATACATTTATAATTGTAATAACTGGGTACGTGAATACACAAAGTATCATGATAGTATCCTGGCACCATTGAAAGGTAATCGAAAAATTGCCTTCATCGATGGCCAAGGAAAATTAAACGACGTGATCGATGTCGAGCAACAAAAATTACCTGGAGCAACATTATCTCTGGATGAAGACTTGAAAGTCTTCACCGGCGTCTTGAAACTATCTCATAAAGAAATGAGGGTGTCCGTGAAGATCGGACCAACGACACTACAGATAACGCATATAGATAGATCTAAAGTGTTATCACAATCCATTCTCTTAAATGATGTCTATTATGCGTCCGAGATAGAAGAAGTTTGCTTAGTGGATGACAATTCATTTGTGCTAAGCATTTCCAACGAAGCAGGACCTCTGACTTTCGCCCACAATGATTGCAACAGCATCGTGCAGAATATAGCTCACATTAGGAGTCGCTGGACTCTATCGCATCCGAACTCCTTGTCCGTTCACTCGAAAATCAGGCCTAAAGATGTACCCGGTACTCTACTGAACATGGCTTTACTGAATCTCGGTAGTCCTGATCCCAATCTTCGGACTGCCGCGTACAATCACCTATGCGCGCTCACAGCAACGTTTGGCTTGAAAATAGAGGGTCAATTGTTGGAGACGTCCGGTATCTGCATACCATCAAATAACACCATATTTATCAAGCACTTGAGTGAGACCTTGGCAGCGAACGATCCACATCTCACGCTCGAGTTTCTCAAAGAATGCATGCAAGGCTTCAGGGAATCGACCATTGAACTGAAACATTTATGCTTGGAATATATGACGCCGTGGCTCAGCAACCTCGTGCGATTTTACAAACCTCACGACGAAGGCAAGCGGCAGAAACAAGTTACAGAGATCCTGGACGATTTGATTACGTTAACCGTTCAGGAAATTGAAATGTATCCGAGTATACAGGCCAAGATCTGGAGCACAATCGGCATGTTGCCGGAACTGATAGACGTTGTTCTCGATATTTTTCTTCAACGTAGCGCACGATACGGCTTAGGTTCGCCGATGGCCGAGATTATGGCGGATACTGCTGTTGCTCTGGCATCCGGTAACGTAGAACTGGTCGCCAAGAAACTGATTAACAAGGTATGTCGAATAGTGGACAAAACGTGCATGTCGCCGACGACACAGTTAGAGCAGCATATAATGTGGAGCGACATAGCGATCCTGGCGAGATATCTTTTGATGTTATCCTTTAACAACTGTCTGGATGTAGGGAAACTCGTATGTTCTGGTAGTTTGACTATGCGAGCTTCCACTCATGGTTTAGTGATCAACAGTATTCATTCATTATGCACATGCAGTTCGCCTGCGTTTTCCGAAGATACACATAGGATACTACGGATGAGCCTAGACGAGTTCTCATTGCCAAAGTTTTACCTGTTGTTCGGTATCAGCAAAGTGAAATCTGCTGCTGGCACAGCCTTCTACAAACATCCAAACTCCAGCAATAAACCCGTGAATGAAAAGTGGCTCAGTAGCGATCAAAGAAGCGCGTATGGAACGCAGGACAAGGAGAGACTTTATTTAACTAGTTTGGAAGTCATAAATTATAGAGGCTTGCATGCGGGATATTCCGAAATGCGATTGGTTAAAAACGTGGACTTTGTTAGCGAAGAACTTCGCTTTCTGCTTAAATCCGGCTTTGCAGCCGAGAGCGCTCATCGTCTTTGGTTGTATCAGCAAAAGTATAACTGATCAAGATATGAAACAATTGCTGAAGATACTGATGAAGGCGCTCGAAAGTTTTAACGATATTAATCTCATAGAGGCTATTGTTATGTGCTTAACACGATTGCAACCTCTTCTGAGACCTGTAAGTTTCTTCCCCGTTTAGAGTCTTGGAGATTGTTCTTTTTTAATATTCAATATTAAATCTATTTTACCGTTTTCTGTTAAGGAATCTCCAATACATAGGTATTTATTCTGGGTTGCCACATCCGTTTTAGAGTTAGACGAAACGTCGTTATACGCATCCGGTCTAGCCCTTCTAGAGCAAAATTTGCATACACTTGATTCGCAGGGCACTTTCGACGAGAAGGTCTGCAATTCTTCTCGAATTTTGATTAATCTTTCAATATCTCTTGATATACAGAATAATAGAGAATAAACTATTACTATTTTTTCTAGACACTAGAACACGTAATGATGTCAACGCGTGAACCTTTGGAATGTCAATTTAAACAATTGGATCACACCGTGGGCCTGTCCTTTAAGTCTAACTTTCATTTCGCGCTGGTTGGTCATCTCCTGAAAGGCTACAGGCATCCTACGCCAACTACAGTCACCAGGACGGTCAGAGTATTGACCATGTTACTGGCAATCATAGCTAAACCCTCTAAAAGGGATAAGTTTGAAGTAACGCCTGAAAGCGTTCCTTATTTAACCGGTATGTTTGATTTGAGAGATCGAAAGCTCAATATTTATATCAAAATTTAAAAAAAATCTATACAAATTTTATTCCGCAGCGTTAGTGGCTGTGTCAGAAGAGGTTCGTAGCAGGTGTCACATCCGACATTCGCTTGACAAAAGCTTGCACGATTCATCAGGCAGTTCAGATGTTCTTGACACTCTACCGTCGCGCAATACGGTGACTGTCTTTTTTCTATTTGTTGTAATATAGCATACATAAAATATAATATATGAGATTATTGTATATCTATTAGGAAATGCCTGGAGCTTCTAATCCTACAAGTAGAAGACAGAAAACTTGGGATTTACTGGATCAATCAGCACTTACTCAAGCAAAACAACAAAAACAATCTGCACAGGTATAAATTATATAATTATACGATCGCGCGCGTATGTTGTTCAAGAATTTCTCTTTTATCAGCTGCAGCGATAATTGTAGCAACGCGCGTAGTTAACTTGTTCGTTGGAAATATTGTAGGAATACAAACTTTTGCGTCCTCGAAAATCTTACTTTTTTAAATTATTTATGTAGAATATATCAAAATGTAGCACCATTCTCGCACACACAATTTCTTATTTAGCAAGTTAAAGAGAAATCACTCTCGAGCATACAGAGAGCATGAGGTTACTTTGAAACAATGCACTGCATGATCCTAAAAGAATCGATGCTCGCACGAAATAAAATTATTCAAAGCTTACTCGTACAAAATATGAACTATCTTTCTCATAAAATATTCGTAATTTGTGTAATTTGCGCGATAAATTATATTGCTTCTATTGCTATTGCTTCGCTTATCGTATCTTTATGAATTGTTTGATAAAAATCTTTCACTTTTGCCAAGAAATATTTGTTTATCAAAAAACCTATTGCCTAAAAATTTGTGTGTGTGTACGTGTGTTATCTACAAAATTACAGTAAAACGTATCTATATCCATGTATCTAATCTATCTGAAAATTTATATACTTTAAATATGTATCCTACTTTATTTATCTTCTTGATATAGAACTTTTCAATTATGTTTTATTTTTGAATTTCTTGACGCACATGAAAAAAATCAAAACCTCAGCTTTTAAGCACGAATTGAACGAAAATTCATTTCGCGTAATGATTTTTCTATCGTTCTGCTATACTTCTCTATCCGACTCCTAGTTAATATTAGTAGACTTGTTGCGCATATAACATTTTATTCCTCCGTGCATCTCTGTTTACTCTCTTGGTGTGTGCCCGCGCCTGCCTGTGCCTGCCTGGATTATATAAAACATCATGCAACTTGTCACTAACAAGACTGGCCGGCTTTTATTTAAATCGCAGCGATCCTTGAGTGTGCCGAGCGCAAAGGACGATAAGTCAACGGACAACACAGAACAACAGGTACTTTTATTTTTTGTCATTTTAGTAACAATTTTTATATTTTTTTCCTTTTTTTCAAATGCAGTTTGAGATGCAGTTGTGTTTAACTATTCATGTTGGAAAACATGAAAATGTCTTGCGACTATAATATCTAATTTCTTAATCTTATCATGAGTCGATATAATGAGAAAACTGAGATGTTTATATTTTTTTCGCTACAGAGAGATCGGAGTACGAGAGTGAGTTTAAGCAACGAAAATAACGTTTTGCTCGATCCGGAAGTGTTAACAGATTTTACAACACAGACTTTGGTGCTAACTATGCTGGCCACGCTAGTAAAGTATTCCACTAGCGAAAACGAAACGCGGATTCTTTATGAGTATTTAGCGGAAGCAACTATAGTTTTCCCGAAAGTTTTCCCATACGTGTAAGTTTTCTTAGACAGATAGAAAAGAAATTAATCTATTTTCAAGTATTTACAACTTGCCGAATATCTCTTTGTAGACATAACTTGCTTGATGCGAAAATCAACAGTGTATTGTCTTCTTGTCAAGATCAAGTAATATTAAATGCAGTACAAACGATTATTCAAAACATGATAGCTTGTGAAGACTCAAATCAACATCATTTGCAACATTATTTGCAAAATTGCGGATTTCGGGGTCTTTGGAGATTCGCAGGCCTTTATACGAATGTAAGTTCTGAATTCTAGCATTTGATTTGGTTTTTTGGTTATTTAGTTTTAATACTAAGGATCATTACTGGATTTGAGGAGCTAGTCTTAATTTTCCTTAACGTAATTAATAATACGTTTACAGTCTAATTGTACGCCTGAGAATGCTGAGTTGTTTGTTAATTGCCTGAAAGCAATGGTGGAAATATTGGAAAAGTATTTGATACAAGAATCGAATAGTAAAGAGGAAGTTATCAGGAAGAGTAAACGGGCCAATAATTATCAAACAGATTTTACATCAAAAACAAAATCATCTCCTGTCCAAGAACAAACTCGTGTATCAACAGAAATTGACGTTCATGCAGAGTGAGTCTTATTTTAGAGTATTTGCCGCTTTTGTAACTTTGCGTAAATTATGTTGTGCGTATGTAACAATGTATATCAGCCAAATTGAATGTTTCAGTCGTAATACGGATAACAAGCGAGACGATTCAATTGATATACGTCGAGCTGAAGATACGGGTGGCGATGATGGTGGCGGCCATTCACGTTCTTAGCAATTAATTTATGATACTGACAGACAATGTGATAAAAGTGTGCATAAAAAGCAAAATAATCGAAAGTTGCAACGGCAGATGAGGTGTGCGAACTCTAAATAATCGCATTGTAAATATAGGTGAGATATCAATAATTCCATTAGAAGACATTATTATCTCCTTATTCAGTATTTATTAATTGAGAAAGAAATTTATCTACTAATATTTTATTTTGCAGAACTTCGCACACATTTATCCCCTATTTCTGCTGCAACGTGTCAGTTTAGTACAATGCCGTCCACGATATAATGAATCTACAGAAATGGAAGTCAATGAAAGCTACATTTCTGAAGAACCTTACTTTATTTTTTATTAGCGTCGTATTTATTAATGAATCGTACAATACTTGCTATTTTAATGTAATAGTGTTGCTACGAGATTTAAATGAGTATTATAGCATATATGTTGCCAACACTTTTACAACAAAGTTGGAAAATTTGTATTGTGAACATAAATTTTCTCGCTATATAGCGTAAAAACTTCAGCGAATTAGTATATAATATTTCGTCATAATTTCATCAATATTTACAAATAGAAAATTATTTATGGTATTTACGATATGCAGTTAATTTTTTGTAAAAAAATTTGTTGAATATTTTTCTCATAATCATACGTATAATTTATTGACTGGTTCTGCCATGATCGCAATACACTACATATATACAGAATCTCAATGATCCATAGTGAACCAACCGCGGAAAAAAGTATATAAATAAAAATTAATAACCATTGCTCGCAATCTTTCGTTGTATAGAAACATATATTTAACATAAGGCTTCTATCGCAAGAAAATATATTGTTTACGATTTATTTTTAAGTAATTGATTGTAAAATACCGTAAACAGTCATCATTTTACGAAAGAGTCTCTGTTGAGCTAAGGGCCTAGAAATGCGGTTATGCTAGACGTAATTTTTTACGCAAGGATCGTATCGCTCCTTGTCGTATGTCGTTGCATATAGATCTCATCAATGCAAAGATGATTTGGACCAGTGGCGCCTGTCGTCTCAAGGCGTTCGAAGCTCCGGGACGAATAATTTCTAGAATCCTCTCAAGAGAAACACCAATATAAGTGTATATTGTCTACCACTTATTAAAGTACAAAGCGAGACCAAGCGCAACATTTTCTCTGTATTGTAACGTAAGCCGGGATAGTTTAGTAATAAGGAAAAGGGAGAGAATAGTCGAATGTAAATCGATGCATCTCGCACATCATGTATTAGCAATGTGAATACCAGATGCCAGGGATCGTGTTAAAATAGTATTTTGATGTACGTATCGCAAAGAGAATACTCGCCCCGTTTTATTGAAACTTCATTTATTTATTTAGATAATTTTCTTTCTTTCGCCATAGCAAGTGTGACATATATAAATAATGAATGTCTCAGATTGAGAAACGTGGAAATGATATTTCTGTGTAGTTATGCAGAATGAATAGCAGCTTCTCAATGGCACTAGAGTGATTGTTAGGAGTTTGAGAGATGTATTTGTACATAGTGCGCGTATTGTACAATGTTTGTACAATCGTGGCGACTTTGTAAGTTGATTTTGTGTTCATCTGTATTTTTAGACAAGTTTTTAGAGACGCGCGAAAAAATGCGTCGTAGAAAATCAATAAATTTACTAATTAATGTATTGATTTCTATATACCGAGCTTTTTCCGAGCTTGTACTTAATATGAATGAATTTACGTTCAAGTCATTAATTACTATTACATGAGCTTTGATCTTACTAAACGTGCGCTAGTCATATTATAAATATTTTAATATCGAAAAGAGCTCGAAGTAAGTTTTTTACAGCGTTTTTTTACACATAGTCTTTATTCCTACTGATTATTTGTTATAAAATTGTCAATCTAGTAATCATGGCATGTATAAGCTAATTTTAAATATTCGTTCATAACTTACTAATTTATAATAATTCGCGCAGTTCGGATTTGTTAAGCACAACCGTAACTGCCGTGTGATCACAAGTCTTGTTGTCTTTTACCAAAGATGTAAATCGGCCTAGGCTGCGTTAGATAAGGCGATTAATTTACTACAATTAACAATAAGAACGATAGATCATAATCGTAATGGCTTAATATGTATGCGTCGTATTCGAATTTTTCATCAGTTCGGCATTTTCCTTTCGGACCTCGTGTTTTCGCGATATTCTTAGAGCACGTGTTACTACGATGAATCTGTAAATATTAAATTTTAGCGTGTAAAGATTGATGAACAACGAGGTGTATGTCAGACTAGCGAATATTGATTTATTATACTAAAAAAAAAAACGAAAAAAGAAATTTATGCGCACATTTTTCTGGCTTTCACACAATAGGTTTGTTCACGTCGCATGCTCCAACGTGCTCCTACCATAGCTCTACTCACTCCAACGTGTTTGTTAGATATGATAGGAACATGTCAGAACATGTTGTAGCAACTAACGCGAATGTAGCTTTATTTATAATTTAATTTACAATTAAATAAAACAAAAAGAAGAGCTATCGATTTTTTTATCGTGCGCACATTTTTTGTCAAATGATCAAACAACCTGCTAATGAATTTTTTTTGTGATTTGTAGTACTAACAATTTAATTTCAAAACAATATTTCTCGGTATTATTTGATTGTATAGTTTCGCATGTACATATAATTAAATATGTTCAACTTGCCAGTTATAAGCTTTTGTATATACATACAAGAGTTAAGATGTCTCCAAACGATATGACCAATGTATACTTCAACTTTGCATACATTCGCTAAATATTGATTCACATTCAATATAGATAATTATAACATATAATTATG
Source organism: Mycetomoellerius zeteki (assembly GCF_001594055.1). NCBI lineage: Eukaryota > Metazoa > Arthropoda > Insecta > Hymenoptera > Formicidae > Mycetomoellerius > Mycetomoellerius zeteki. Next base: position 3,410,272 of record NW_017257632.1, read on the forward strand.
TCATGTGTGTGTATGATATTTGCTAATGTCGGCGAACGTTATTCATATTGTTTGGAGACTCCTTCATATTAATATTATCAAATAGAGTCCGGTAGTACGATACGAACATATGCAGGCAAAGAGTACGTAAATACGTAAGAATATAAGTTGTAATATTTATTTAGCAGATCATGATACGCACACAGAATAGTTAAATATGATAGCTCTGCGAAATCTCGATTCGCGCGGTCGATATTAAACAATATATATTTTTCTCTTGATCGAATCTATTCACGACGTGATTATCTGGCCTTTCTATACGGATGCAATGAGACAATTTTTTGTGTAAATATCTACGAGATTAAAATGCTGTTTGTTAAACAATATAAATGTGTATGATTTTTTTTATTGAATTTTATTAAATTTTCGAATGTTTTGTGACTCTTGTTTGTACCACTTTTTTTGATACGAACGTATTCTTTATATAAATATTTTTGTAACTCTCTAGTTAAAGAGAATATGTCGTTATACAGGGTGTTTCCAAATTAAATGGCAAAACTTCGGGAGCGTGTAGAGGAGTAAAAAACTAAGAAAAAAAGTCCTATAGACATATGCTCGTTTTTGCTCCGTTTCAGAGAAATCGAAAAAAAATGTTTACATTTCTTGCCATATCTAGCACCGACATATTTGATTACATTTTCCACTTTCTGTTATGAATTTGTCAGTCGCTCTTTGAAAGCCTTTAACAGTAGATGAATTTTGTCTTTTGCAATATGCCGCGTACGTATTCTAATAGTGAATATGCTGATATGGTTTTTGTATACGGTTTCTGCAACGGTAATGCTTTAAAGGCGGTGCGAGAATATGCACGACGATTTCCAAACAGAAGAGTGCCAAACCGAAGAGTGTTTATGTTGACATTTAATAGATTGCGAGAGACTGGAACATTTTCAATTCGACAAGAAAACAACCGATTTCAAGCAGCGTTACGAAGAGATTTGCAGGCAGGGAATCGTATTTTACAACATTTTGACAATCATCCTGAGACCAGCGTT
>NW_017257632.1:3411807-3450081 GCF_001594055.1 Mycetomoellerius zeteki
ATCAGAGCAACATTTGAGAAATCGTATCGTAGCTGCAGCGAACAGAATATCGCAAGAACAGTGCCTGGCTGCTACAAGAGCCGTGTTTGACAGATGCAATGCTTGTATTGCTGCAAGAGGTGCACATTTCGAACAAAATCTTCATTAAAAAGTTTATAAATAAAATAATTAAAATAATAAATTAAATATATTTTTTTCTTTTTTCGTGATTTCCTGCGAAACAAAGCAAAAAGGAGCATATGTCTATAGGACTTTTTTTCTTAGTTTTTTACTCCTCTACACGCTCCCGAAGTTTTGCCATTTAATTTGGAAACACCCTGTATATAGATAAAATTAATCTTATAGCATTTTCGGCCCAACCGGATTTGCACCAATCTGGGTTTTGGATTAATTTTTCCTATTGGTTGATGTTACACGCTCTACCAATAGGAGAGCACAAAACGCCATTAATCCAAGTCAGGTTGATGCAAATCCGGCCGAAAACGCTATTAGAAATATTTTAACAAAGTTAGTATACTGTATTATTTACCATTTCTTTAGCTTTCAACATCCAAATGATCAAACAACCTGCTAATGAATACTGTGATTTTCTTTTTAGTTCCAACCCCTATAGCAACATTGCAGCAATACAGTGCGCAATAATATTATAACGCATGTTACAATATTGCTGCAATATTAGAATTTTAATAACATTGGAAATATTACAACAATATATTGTAAAATATTGCAATCTTTCAAGCAGTTTCTAAAGATCAGCCGATTACCTGCATGGCACATGGATTAATTAGTAGTATCAGAAATCAGAAATAACAGAAATTAAACAAATTTTAAAATCTAAAATGAAGCAGAAGGGGAGAACTTGCAAAAAACTTGTAGACATACCATGAGGAACGATAAGCGCGTTTAAATTTCCCTCTCGAATAATGAGTAATACGCGCGAGCCAATCAATGCGCAGATTAGAGATTGAAAAGAACTGTTCCATAAGCATGCTCTCTATTGGTTCAAATCGATAAATCGCAATGCGCATGTCGAACATATGTTCTTCCGTTTCGCGCCTAAAATTGCTGGCTTAAGGCCACAGCACAGACTCTTGCATAACGCATAACACATAACGCATAGTGCATAAGCGAATCAACTAATCAGAATCTTTCCTTTCCTCCCATTCTATGGAAAAGAAAAATTTCGATTGGTCGATTCCCTTATGCACTATGCATTATGTATTATGCAAGTCTGTGCTGCGGCCACATTACGAAGAGAGAACAGAGAATATACAGATTACGGAGTGACGGAATACAGTGAATAACTGGAAGAATACATCGGTTTGTCAGTTTTCAGCTAATATGGATTTGAGTACGACATTTCAGAAGCTTTCTGTGAAAAATGGTAATCGTTCTCCCCTGAAAATGCCAGTCAAGGAATCCGCGCGAGGAAAGATGCACGTTATTAAACGTAGTAAGTTATGGGTTAACCATTCCTTTGAATTCGATTGTGAATATGTAACCGTTTTTCACAAATGATATAGCCAATTTTTTTTTGTATAATATTCATATATTATTATGGCGCCAAGAAACTTCACAAAATTGCAAAGTAATTCGCAATATAAAATAGGTTATTATTAGCATATTATATTGATATTATGAATGTTATGTATTCGTATGATTCGTATAATTATAAAATCATTAGAGAGAAGAGATAAAAGGAGAGATTAAAATTTAACACTACTCTTTTCTTTAGATGGGCGTAAAGAAGATGTTCATTTTGATAAAATTACTTCCAGAATTGTCAAACAGTGTTATAACTTGGATATGAATTATGTAGATCCAGTAAGTATTTTTATTTTTTATATAATTTTGCAATAAGAAATATGATATCGAAGAAAATAACAGAATATATATGTATAGTTTCTTTTAAAAAAGCTTTAATTGTTTATACATACATAATTTTTTTTCCTTATATGATTTTATTACATTTGTATACATACATAAAATATTTGTTAAACAAATACAAATTAACCCTATATACACAGGTAAAAAGTTACAAATGTAGCAGTATCAATTTGTATAATATTTAAATTTATTTTTTGTAGTCTGCTGTGGCAATTCAAGTGATACGTGGTTTATATTCTGGAGTAACTACAGTTATACTTGATAATTTAGCAGCTGAAACTGCAGCTACAATGGCAACTAAACATCCTGATTATGCTATACTAGCTGCAAGAATTGACGTGTCTAACCTACACAAGGAAACCAAGAAAAGTTTTAGCGGTATAGTATCTTGCGTTTACTTAAATCAATTTCTTTGTCATAAAATTCTAGATTATTGTTCAGTTAATGCTAGATTTTAAATTAAAACTAATATTTATTATTCCTGTATTTAACAGAAGTCATGCATGATTTGTATTATGCCAAGAATCCTATCACAAATCAACATATTCCTATAATCAGCGAACATTATTACAATATTATTAAGAACAATGCAGAGAAACTGGATTCTGCTATAATATACGATCGTGACTTCAATTATAATTATATTGGTTTTAAAACGCTTGAGAGAAGTTACCTGCTAAAAATCAACGGTAAGATAGTCGAGAGGCCTCAACATATGTTGATGAGAGTAGCTATTGGTATTCATGAAAATGACATTGACAAAGTCATAGAAACATATAATTATTTGTCCGAACGATATTTTACACATGCTTCACCGACTCTATTTAATGCCTGTACTAATAACCAGCAGATGTCCAGGTAATTTCAAAAAAGTTCAATTAGTCTAATAATATCAAATGTCATTGGTTTACTAAGAATTATTTTCTTGCAGCTGCTTCCTCCTAACCCTCAAAGACGATAGTATAAAGAGTGTATTCGGTACTCTAAAAAAGTGTGCGCTCATTAGCAAATATGCTGGAGGTATAGGACTTAATGTACATTGCATTCATGCCAAAAACGTGAAAGATGCTAAATTAAACAATCAAACCAATGGCTTGGTTTCCATTTTAAAGTTGTATAACGATATGGCCATTTATGTTGATCAAGGCGGTAATAAAAGACCCGGAGCGTTTGCTATCTATTTAGAGCCATGGCATGCCGACATTTTTGATTTTTTGGAACTTAAAAGAAACATCGGTATATCTTTTTTCTTAATCTTTTTTTATATATCAATTGAATCTGTAGTTGAAAATGTTATTGATTTATCTTATTGTAGTTTGAAATATATCATATGATTTATAACAGGTGATGGAAACATGCGAGCTAGAGACTTATTTTATGGTCTATGGATACCAGATCTTTTTATGGAACGTGTATATAATGACGAGATGTGGAGCTTAATGTGTCCATATGAATCTCCCGGCTTAGCTGATGTTTGGGGTGATGAATTTAAAGAATTGTATACTAGGTATATATTAGTAATTTTTTCTATCAATTCAATTAAAATTATTTGACATTGTAATTTATATTTTTTATGCACTACATGTGAAACACTTATAGATATGAAAAGGCAGGTCGCTACAGGAAACAAGTAGAGGCTAGGTCTGTATGGCTCGCCATTCTCAGGTCCCAAGTAGAAACTGGAACACCTTATATGCTTTACAAAGATCATTGCAATCGAAAATCAAATCATCAGCATATAGGCACTATCAAATGCAGCAACTTGTGCACCGAAATTATTGAATACTCTGGTCCTGGAGAAGTCGCTGTATGCAATTTAGCATCTATCGCTGTCAACATGTTCGTTAATATAGACACCAAAACTTTCGATTTCGATAAACTTAAAACAGTCGCGAAAGTCGTTACTCGTAATCTAGATAAAGTCATTGACGTTAACTTTTATCCTATCGAAGAAACGAAAACATCTAATCGTAAACACAGACCTATTGGTAAGATTATTTCCACAAGTTTTACATAATTAATACGAGATGATAGCACAATAAAACTGAAAAGTGTATTTTAAGGTATAGGAATACAAGGGCTAGCAGATGCGTTCCTGTTAATGAGATATCCCTTCGAAAGCAAAGAGGCGAAAGAACTCAACATTAAAATCTTCGAAACGCTTTATTATGGTGCCTTAGAAGCTAGTTGCGAATTAGCTGCAGAAAAGGGCACTTACGAAACATATCAAGGTAGCCCAGTCAGCAAAGGCGTAAGTATTTATATTTTAATCTTAGAACACATCAGAGCACGTTGCAGTTGAATAATAGTAATTTTCTTTTTCTAGATCCTCCAATATGATATGTGGAACGTTAAGCCGACAAATTTATGGGATTGGGATGAATTGAAGGCGAAGATCGCGAAGCACGGAGTAAGAAATTCCCTTTTAATAGCACCTATGCCAACGGCCTCGACAGCACAGATTTTAGGGAATAACGAATCTATTGAACCATATACAAGCAATATCTATGTGAGGCGTGTATTGTCGGGAGAATTTATCATTGTCAATCCGCATTTACTGCGAGATTTAATCTCCAGAGATTTATGGGATGCGGATATGCAGAACGAGATGCTCGCGAATTTTGGATCTGTTCAAGTAAACATCTTTAAAAATCTCTTAGATATCCTTGTTATTCAAATTATTTGAGCATAATTGTAAGGAAGCGTATATGTGAATTTTACAGAACATCGAACGCATTCCCGATGATTTAAAAGAGCTTTATAAGACGGTCTGGGAAATATCGCAAAAAGTAATTCTTGAAATGGCGGCTGATCGAGGAGCTTTCGTTGATCAGTCGCAATCTTTGAACGTCCATATAGGAGATCCGACGACGGAAAAACTGACATCAATGCACTTTTTCGGCTGGAGAAGTGTAAGTTACTAATTTATCTGTTTCGAAATTTTTTAAATTTTGTACGTTGCTCAGGTAGATACCTAATTCTTATAAATTATTTTAACATCTTGTCATCATACAGAGTAAATAATTTAATGAATAAATTCTGTATAAAAATAAATTGTCGCTTACAGGGCCTAAAGACTGGCATGTACTATCTGAGAACGAAACCAGCCGCAAATCCTATACAATTTACAGTGGACAAGTCAAAATTACAGAATCGCGATTCCGTATCGAATTCTTCCAATACCAGCACTTCTGTTGTCTACAATACTTCTATTCAGTCATCACCTAACAAAGACAGCGATGACGACGAAAAACGAAAACAATTAAGTCAGCAAGCAAGTGAAAGCTTGGAAGCAATGCTTGCTTGTTCGCGTAAGAATAAGGAGGACTGTATGGCATGCAGCTCCTGAACATTTATTATTTTTAAGTTTGTCTCGAAAATATGTAAGCAATTTTTTATTTTTGTAAATTATGCAATTAGAAGCATGTTTTTGGAGTGTATATTCTAAATTTTATCCCATTGTTAAACGGATAAATATTTACAAAAAAACCATTAGTAAAATTAAATAAAATTAAAATCGATTAGAAGAATTTGTAAGTCTAAAATAGAATTTCATTTTTCTATGTATAAATACTTCCATATTTTTCTAAAATATTTTAAAAAATATTTAGCTTCGTTTTCTTTAAAATGAACTTTGAAATATAAGTATTAAAAATATATATATATATGTATGTATGTGTGTGTGTGTGTGTGTGTATTTATGCAAGGATGGGAAGTTACTTTATCATTTCTTTGTTGTTACTTTTTAAAACAATGATTTTTTAATTAATTAAAAGTTAAAATTGGGAATGTCACTTTTGAAAAGTGACTTATTGCCATCATTACGCATTATTTGTTAAAAAAAATAATTCATCACTTGTAATACAAGTGATGAATAGAAGCCCTTCGTTACTTTTAAAAGTCATCACAAGAAATGAAGTATTTTTTTCAATGAATAATGCGTAATGGTGACACGTCACTTTTCAAAAGTGACGTTTCAAGCCTTAGTTTTCAGTTAGTTATCGTCATAAAAAATTGGACCGTTCTTATTAAATCGTTGTTTTAAAAAGTAACGATAAAAGTAACTTCCCTCTCTATTTTTATATATGCGAAATATATCTTTTTTATCGAATAATATATATAAGAAATCACAAGTGTAATAAAATCAAATAATGGTGAAAGGAACAGAATTAAGAGAATATATTTTTTAAATTTTCTCAAATTTTAATCCACTTAAAACATTTCATATTTTTGAAGAACATGAATCAACTGGGATTCTCAAAGTGATTCGCACACAACCACAGACTTGTAAAAAGCTGTGAATTCATATTGGCATACCTGGTATTCTGCTCCGTTCTTGCTCCATTCGAATGCGACACGTCGAATGTTACTAGACTGGAACACGTGGCATCACTGACAGTCATTGCGGCAGCGGGCAAGGAGGCAGGGTAGCCGAGGGTGGCCGACGGGGAAGAGGGGCTATGGAAGTACGGAGACGACGCAGAACTATATTTATTTTGGTTTGGAAATTAGTTCGCACTCCGCAGGAGCCGTGTGCCCGTGTGCGCGCGCGCGCGCGTGTGTGTGTGTGTACGTTTGTGCGCCGCGTATCGTCGGGCCGTGCGTTTCGCACCGATTTGGGTGGTCAAATTTCGAAGTGCTTGCTTATCGGAGATCAAGAACTGAGAAAAAAAAAATGACCCGTAAGTCCAGCCGAACGTCACCGAGATCGGGTGTCGCATTACCTGATCGCGCCGCAACAGCTCGACGAGAGAGAGAAAAACGGAAAGAAAGGGAACGACGACGGGCGCGAGTTTTTGGCTCGTAAAACTTCCGCGGGGCTGCCATTGTCGTTAATGTTAAAAATAAGGTCGCCGCGTAACGATTGTGGGTTGTGGGTGACCGCGCGCGCTCTCACAGAGATTTGTCAGACGCGCGACAAACGTCCCGGCGAGTCGCGAAACGTCGATGACGACGGTGACTCGTCGAGGAAGAAAGGAGCACACCGCCGTGGCAGACGATGCGCTCCGAGTACCCTCGACTCTCTAGGTCTCGAGAATTCTCGTTCTACAGGCTGTTTACGAAGGAAAGGTCAATATTTTTCATGATGACGATAGCGCGATAAAAAGAAAGAAAAATTAGGGTCTCTCTACCGAGTGTGTTTCGCGAATCTCGACGATTTCACGTAATTGAGAAAATCGAATGTCTTTAAAAGATGGTGGGAGAAAATCGAACGTATATATATATATATATATATAAAGTTCAACGTGTAGCCTTACTTTTCGGAGTTATGCGACGAATTTATGCGTCTCGCTTTCGGAAAACCTCGCTTGTTAACCTCGACAACATACAGAAACGTTACGGCGACGCGCTTTTACGCTACGAGCGCACCAAGTCAACGAACTTTTATTTCTCTCTATGGATTTCGTCAATTTTGACAGCGTTTGATTCCGAAGAGTAAATATAGTGGAAAATATACTTTATGGCAAATAGCGTCACATTTTACTCGCCGCCATTTTGTATATGCGCAGGGCCGCCGCAAGCGGGATTCGATTCTGTATCTTGAAATCAGCCTACGGTAAATGAGAATGGATTAAAACGGATTAAAATTTTTAATCCATTCGAATGCGTATTTTAAATGGGAAAACTTTTCTGGATTTAATTGGATTCAATCGGATTGAAGAACTGCGTTTCTTATCCAGAATTTTGAATTAAAGAAGCATAGAAAACGTGCTTCGTGCAATTCCTATAAATGAATAAAGAGATAGGTGGATATTGAAAATATTGAAATGGATTTAGATTTTTGAAATACGCATTCGCGAACGCGCGCGTCCGTTAAAATGAATCTTTTTTTAATTCAAATATAATAGTTTTTTTTTTAATTCATTTTAACTGATTTTCCTTTACTGAAAGGTGGAGATTACAAAAATAATCGAATTTACTAGAATATTTATAATTTTATTGGTCAACCTAGTAAATTTATTTATTGTTGTAATTTTCACTTTGTTTAAAGATACAGAATCAATCCTCAAGTATGCATAAAGGCATATTAACAAGGGCAGCGCCAAGTTAAGTTTTAATCCTCCGTTTGCAATCTGATTTTTTTATCCAGCCCAATTTTTTTTACTGTTATATGTTTTTAAAAATGTGGAAAATTTCAGTTATTTTTCAATATCTTTCCGCCAACAAGATTCCTACCAACAAGATATTTTATGGAGGGGAAACCGAACTCCGGTTTATTTTAGAGAAAAAGAGTGAAATTTTACTTGTACTAAAAAAGCCTCAGATTGCAAAAGAAGAATTAAAAATCAATTTTCCACTAACACCAATTGCGTGTGCACGCTTTTCCGTTAGATTTAATTTCTTCCAAAACGTGTATATTAATTTAGAATAACCAAAATCTAATCATAAAATCAAAATCATCGATCTGAACTGATCTGAACAGATAATTATTTATTTGTCGATCCTATTAAAACTTTTCGATACATGCAGAGCCGTATATATACATGCAAATCCATTTAAGATCATCAAGAACATCAATAATTTTTCTAGAACGGAAATGTGAAAAATAAAAAATTTCTCTGTTAATATTAATGATAGAAATTTTCATTTTTTACATTTCTATTCTAGGATAAAAATAACATGATCCAATTGCATCTTGTTGAAAGCTATTTAAAAAAAATTATTCAAAACCAAAAACTTTTAAAAAATTGATAAATAAAAATTAAGAGAAGCGACAAATCTCCTTTACACAAAGGCGCTTTATGTGTCAGCGGCGGCCCTGTGTACGCGTGATATCGTTTAAAATAGGAGTAGGATTTAGATTGTAAAGTTATCGGAGCAATTGTATGACATTGTCGTAAATCATCGCCTTTCGCAGTCACCCTTTAATAACTACGAACGTGAGCGTTGCGTGCGCCATTGCATTTATATTATTGGTCGAAGGAACACGATTTCGAATTGCGTGCGCGTGCGCGCGCGCGCGCAAACAGCGCTCTTTTTAAAGAGCACCTCGTTCGAGTTGAATGAATGGGAACGGAAATAGAGACCGAAAAATTGCGGAGTAAAATTAAATAAAAGTTATAATTAAAACTTCACTCGGTTCCTAAAAAACCTTCATTATATTGCAGGTGGAAATCAACGTGAACTAGCACGAGCCAAAAATTTGAAAAAAACCGTAAAGAAGGCAGCGTCGGAACAAGACAGCAATAAAGGTCTTTCCTTAGAACAACGTAAAGCACGGTACATCTTCTGAATATATCTTTTCCTTTTTCTATTCGAAAATTGATAGGCTTAATTAGAAATAATAATGGACTACAAAGTTGAATGTTTATTGCTAAAATTTATATGATGATTGTAATAAATTGAAACAACTGATATAATTTTTATACTGGACACAATTTGAACGTACATTTCTTTTTACAGCGACGCGGAACGAATGAGAGAGAAACAACTTAAGAAACAGGGTGAACCAGGAGACAAGTCCAAGCAGGCAGCGAGATAATTCGACGAGGAAAGTGCATGTATAAATTTTTATAAGAACGGCTATATCACGCAACCAATGGCTACGCTAAAAAGATTCGCGACTGTAAGAGACACATACGTCGATGCTTACCGGAGACAGAAAAATGAATCACTATGTCTTTGATGTTAGAGAATTTTTCCATTGTCGGCCGTACACAGGTATGTCAACCGTATGACGTACCTCAGGACCTAGCCTCGATTATCTTGTTATTTACACGTTGCTCACGATAACAGTTATAATCAGTGTGTACAAAACTTGACGTTACCTACACCTAAATTCAGTCAAAGAAAATACGCGTTTGACTGATTTCTCTAGGTATAAGGATATTAAATAATACGATATATTTGTAGTACTAATTTCCAATCTGTAAAAATTCAAACTTTCACTTATTTAATATGTTATGTAATTAAATGTGTAACGAGCGAACGATCATTAGACACACATGTGTTACTATCGTTGCCTCTCGCTTGTAATAAACTGTTCAAATTTTAATAATACTCGTATAATTCTTAAATCTTTCGTCCTATCCCGTGCGAACTGTAACGATATCGCTATACTATGATAAATTAGCAGTCGTTTAGTGATAGTTTAATAATTTTATATAATTAAATCTAAATTATTAAACGATGACAGGGAAAATGGAGATTATACAATCTTGTTTCCCACATTTTTATTGCACTTTCCCAAAAAGAGTACATTTTCTTAACGTACTAATTTTAATGACGTTTTCATAATTTCGCTTTAATCACAAATATTCGTGGATATTAACATTGAGTTGAATGAGAATGGTGTACAACGTGATTCGATAAATGTCATAACGGTGGAAGACCGAACCTTAATTACTAATATGGAGAGAGGAAAAAAGAATGTACACTATACTAAGTGACGAACATATTGTCTAGCCTCTAAAGACCAAAACCCCCGTTAAAGTAGCATCTAGATCTCTGCAATCTGGAAAAATGTCGAAATTCAATTCTTTTATTTTCGAGTGGCTATTTCAGATTTAATAGGCTGTACTTTTTTGCGTTCTATAACACATCTATAAGCAGGAACGTTCCACTCGTCTTTTCTTTTTTTTTTCTTTATTTGACAAGTTTAGTAATATGCGAGGAACAGCGCACTATATTGAGCATTCACTTAATTATAATAGTATACTACTAATATTTATTTGAAGAATTTACATGTGATACTTTAATATTACGTTACGTGACGTTGGGAATCCATATAACGTAAAAAATTGTCTTTCCAGATGATTCGGCTATTGAATAAAACTAACACACGCGCGCACGCGAGTTGGTATAGATTATATATTTATATAAAATAGAGACATGTGCGATCTTTTGCTGATTTCTCTTCACCCACACAATAAACTTTACAATGTAGTCAATTTGTATTTCCAGCGTTTTCATTAATGACTTAATTTAAGATAAGAAGCTGTTCTTTCTTGTAAGTAAAAAATTGATATTAAAATATATGGTTCTGTGTGTATTAATTTATCTCTGTTAAATTCACAATTGAGTTGAAAAAATGCTTGATGCTTTTATTAAGAAATTTAATTATCTTCGATATATATATAAAAAATTCAATTAACGTATTAAACTCGTCACTATTTAAATTGAGTTTCGACTGAGCCTTATAATAGTGTGCTCAAGTTCCATGATACCTTAATAATAATACAATTATCTAAAAATGGGCGGCAAAATGTTGCTTCTATTCCTCCGTCTTTCTGTTAAATGGTCAATGTCTTTACAAAATTCTCCGTATACACATGCAATTTTTATAGTATTACAGTAAATATTATCTTATATATCTATTTTCGATGATGCAATGTCCTTGCATATGAACAAATATAATCGGTAATGCGATAATTTTGGAATAATAATTTCGAAAATTTTGAAGGAAAATTACGTTTAAAATTACAGCATTACGGAAAAAATGCCGATTGAGCTTATTTAGTTAATGTATGTGTATGATGTGTGTATTGCGACTTATCATTACAACGCTATATTTGTAACAATAGCACCATATTCGTATTGTTCATAGGTAAATTATATTTTAGAAGTTGAACAATTTTATGCACATGTAGCATGCTGTTTGTCCGTTACGTTTGGAAAAAAATTGTATTACATCGATTCTCTTATGTTAAAATATTAAAAATTGCAAAAAAGGATCTATTTTAAATAAATTTGATAAGTCTAATCAGATGAATTTTCATAGCATCTCTTTACAGGGCATTATATAATTAATTATCTAATTAAATAATAGGAAATGTTTTGTACTTTAAAATTATTTTGTTTAATACGTAATAGAAAAGGTTCAAATCTCATTAATTTCTTAATTATACATATGGAGATACTGAAAATCTATTAAAATTTGCATAAGCCACATAATTTAGAACAAAACTAAAAAAAATTACATTGAAAGAATTAAATATTAAACATATATTTTCTAATAATTTGTACATGTAATAAATTTCAGCAAGTAAAAATGCATTTAAGCTAGAGTTTTTTTCCTCGAAAATATAATTAAGTATAGTGCCTTTAAACATTTTTAAAAAGTGTGTGTATATATATAAAGTCTTCCGCGAGAACATTTTTATCATAGCTCATATAACGCAAAATACGTCTCAAGTGCATTTTATGTTATTTACTAATTCCAAATGTACATCTTGCAGCAAGCAAACTAAATCGAATCCGTTTATCAAAACGAATGAGTAATTACATCATAATACTTGGGAAAGTTTTATCGCGTAAATTTAACAAAATTGCTTACATATCTAATTCCAATCTACATCTATAAACAATATACTGCATGCTAATACCTAAACGTGGTGAGAATACGAAACTGGGACATATATTTCTTTCACTTTCCATTTATATATGGAATGTACGCATATTTATTGTGACAAATCGAGTGAACTTTAATTCGTTCCGCAAGTTTTTTTTTTAAGATAATATTCTTTAAAAGTCTAATAAAAGGATCCTATTCTCTTCCGCGTAATACTTATATGCGAGTACCTCCCTGCAATTTTTTAAATATTTTTAATGAAAGGAAAATAAATATTGTGCAAACAAGATAACAATTTTATTTTCGGATAATGTAATTGACTTACTTATAAATCCTATGTTGGATTGTTATTTGGACGGCGGAAAACAAAGAGATAAATTGATTAATCTATCCCTCACGTTCGCGATTGGCCGTTTTGGATTTAGTTTCTCGTGATTCCTCGTAAAGCACGGACGAAGCATAAAGATAAAAATAAGTAAAACGAAGGAAGACAGATTCTTCGATAAAATTAACTAAGTTACTTGTCTTTACTACACAGGTCATCGCTTCCTCGACGGACTCGATGAAAAAAAAAAGATACAATCTGTACCATGCAGTGTTGAGAGTATCGAGGAAGCGATTGGTCAAGGGAGCGGAAAGCGAAGAGATTTTGGGGGCTCGCATAGTTTACAGACTTCGTCTCATATCTAAAGATTCCTAAAGATTCAGAGAACATATCGTGCAAGTCTGGGCAACGCAATGCGAGTGCAGATGCGACGATTGCGAAGCAGTGAATTGGTACCGCCTCCAGCATTGACGTGTGACGTCGGTCCACTCTCTACTCACATCACCTATGAGAATAAGTCGATGAAAAACATAGTTCATTGATACATTTCTCGATCGAGACTCCATTGGTTGTAACATTTAACAGGATTATATTCGATTATTCTAGAATCTTCAATTCTCAACAGTTTCAACTTCTGGGCGTATATTTAAGAGCTGTAGCTTTTCATTTCAATCTTGATTTACCTGTATGTACGCAAACATGAAGAAAATTATAATTTGCAAAGATTTTTATCATAGCGATGAATAAATATTGTAACATTTGCAACTCACTATTTATGCGGAATTAATATAGCGTTACGTCGTCAAGTCGTCATCAGATCATATAAAACGAGAAACTTATATATATATATATATATATATACAACGGTATAAATTTTCAAGTTAAAAAATTATACAGTAAAGCATTTAATAATATTTAATTGATAAAAATATCAGTAATTTAATAACGTATATTGATAGCTACTTTAATAATAAATAATTTCATAGAAAAAAATATACTTTGCTCATTCTGTATAAGGTGTTTAATATTTATCTTGCCAATTGAAATTATAATTGTAAAAACATTTAGTTTGCGAATAAATCCATTGGAATGAAGTACAAAAAAAGATTAGCCTGATTGTCAGTTATTCTGTATCCGCAGCTATTCCGTACAGTATATGACGTAATGAGTGGTTTCACGAATGATTACATAATTACGGATAATAGTAAGATTTCAGATAGGAGTATAACGACTTGAGTATGCTTTTGTCACGCAATTAATTATGAGCGCGTGTACGTTCCGATAATCGATCGTTCTGACAAATTAAATTATTACAAATGCAAGAATGTTATAAAACATAAAACTATCAATGTAAGATCGTACAACTTTCACACGTTACCTTCACCAAGATTCAATCGCGGTATTGGTATCGATAGTTGTTCGAATTTTCGTTCTGTACGCAATTACGCACGTATTTAGATTTATTGATTTATAAACTTGATTACCGCGATATTACGATGACACATCTATAATATTTGATTACTGTTAATTGCGCCGATTTCGGCAGGCACATTTAGAATAGAAATAGACGTACCTGTAATATCTGGCTTGCCTCAAAGGCTGTTCCTGGTAATAGTACAACCGGACTACTGACATGTCCACTCTCGACGCATATCATGTTAGGAAATTCGTCGTCACCGAAATCCGGGATGTCGCGCGCCTTCTCCTGCCAAGGATTCCAAACGACCGTGTCGGGAAAGTTGTACTTTTGCACGCGCATTTTCCTACCGGAAACGACATTCGTGATGATATGCTCCGGCTGCGTGTTCTGATAGATCCGGTCGGTCCATTCGCACACCGTGACGACGTCGCGGCCTTCTTGGTAAATTTGGTTGTCCCTAGTCTGTGCGCATGAATGAAACACAACTTGTGAGACAGGATTGCGTGCGGCCGCGATATGTAATTCGTTTCGATTGTGCTCCGGACTTAACGGAGCATCGTACTCCGCTCTAAGTAACACCGCTCTAGGCCGACTCTTTAATGACTAGTCTTTATATGTGTAATAACAGATCTTCTTGCGCAAGTTTTAAAATCGACTCTCCGGTAACGTTGAGTCATTAATAACCAGCTAATTAAGATTAATTGAAAATAAACGATTCTTTTCCGTGAATCTTACAGAGAGCCTTACAGTAAAATTTCTAATGAAGTCTTTCAATCAATTTATATTTTAATTAACGGATTATATATAATTTAACAAAACAGGCTTACGTTACCTTGTCGAGGAACGTGCACCCGTGCAGTCCCGTAATTTGGCATCTCCTGACATCGGGTACCTTGAAATAAGTGTGTAGGAGCAGATTAAAGGAGAAGGGATCTTCTCTGCTCGGGTTATATACGCCAATATTAAAATGCAGCTCCTTCTCGCGCAGTATTAGCCTGTACGTTAGCCTGAATTGTGAATTCCACAGCGATCGCGTGAATTCATTGTCCATTATCGAGAATATCGCTTCGATGTCCCCGCTGGGCAATCGCTCCGGTGTCTTCTCCACGTTCCAACGAATGATCCTGGCGAAACCGTGGGGTGGTCCGTACGTCCATGTTCCGAATTGTGCTGCGAAGATAACGTGCATCGTATCGAATTAATCTCTTCACTGTGTATGAAGCATATGTGCACACAAAAAAGACGTGCCACCAATGTGTAATGTATAGAGGATAAGTTCGAAAAGTTCTCGACCTGACATCTAGCAAAATGACCCACAAATATATATCAAACTGCTAAAATTTTAGACAAGTTTGATCTTTTACAGGGCTACTGTTAAAATTTCAAACAGATGCATTCATTAGTTTCTTTGTTTCGGTCGTGTAAAGCAACTTTTGGTTTCATCATGGCAATGTACCCGCTCACATTTTTTCACTTACAGTCGCAAAATTCCATAAATTGGTCCCGCAAGTACCGTATTTCACCAGGTTACTGCTTTACACGACCGAAATAATGAAACTAATGAACGCAATTGTCTGAAATTTTAACAATACAGCCCTGTGAAGAATCAAACTTGTCTAAAATTTTAGCTGTTTGATATTTGTGGCGTTATTTCTATGTCAGGCCGAGAACTTTTCGAATTATTTTCCTCGTGTGCACATCTAAAAAACCCACTTACCCTCTTGCGATTTGTCTGAATCTTGGTTTCCTATGGTTTCTGAGGTCGCTGAATCCGAATATCAAAATTTCCAAATTCAAAATGACGTATCCAATATAACGGTTCAAAATTTAGAAAAATAATTGAATTTTTATAAAAATGATTATGCTAAAATTTTCGAGGTCGCTGAATCCAAATATGTCATCTAAATTTTTTAATTCATAATGACGGTTTCAATATAGTGGATCAAAATTTGAAAAATAAATGAATTGTTATAAAAGTGAATTGTTATAAAAGTGAGTATTCCAAAATTGTTGAAGTGGCTGAATACTAGAATTTTGTTTTTCTAAATGACAAATCAATCTTTGCTATACTTAAAAATAATAATTCATAAAAAATATTATATTAATTATATTAATAGAATAATTTTTCATAAATGCTGCTTTCTGCTAAATCCAAAGTCATGAAAAGGAAATGAGGTCGTAGCGAGTTTTAATTACATATTTTAATTTTTTTACTTAAAAAATATTTTATTTTTAATTTTTAAAAAATTATTTTATTAATTTTTGATACGTTTTTTGAAATTCTGGTATTATATTTGAATTCAGTAACTTCAAAAACTTTAATACTGAAATCGTAGATACGGAAATCTATAAGAAACTTTTTTTTTTTACACACTGATAGCACGGAAATCTCATTTTTGCTACACTACGAAGGGATTAACCGTGTAAATATATCGCTGCTGTTTTTACATGTTCTTTAAATTAGATTTTCAGTCAAATTTTCACGGTATTCGAGTTGACTCTCTCTTTTTATCAGCAGTTTAGATTCGCGTATAAGATTGTCTTCGCCCTTTAAACTTTGGTCAAATTATTTTCTTTTCTTTCCTATACAGCCGTAAACATGATGTATCGCTTCATCTATTATACTTACGAAAGACGAACGGTATGCCGCCCCTAATCGCTTTCTTTCCGTCGAACACAGCTTGCTTACTGAAACACAAAGATCCAGCCGGAGAATGAAAAAAAAATTGATAATCGCGTACTAGAAAGAATACTCGTTTATAAGTTTTATTATGATCTGGATATTTTGATTGTAATTCACTATACGTTGCACGTGTTACGTTTTCTATCTATTATTTCTCATTATTTAACAGGACAAATATCCTATGGAAAATCGAAGAAAATATATTATTTAAAAACGATGCGAGAATTTATTTGTTCGCGCGTTTTGTTTTTACGCCCAGATGCGAAAAGCGCAGGTATTATTATTATTCCCTCCCTGTAATAAAAAAAACAAAGAATCTTCGATTTGTCGATAACATCGAAAAATGTGCGGACGAATATCTCTTCCTTCTGTTATTCGCAGCTATTGCATTGTTATTGTAAATTGCGCACGTATCAGATGTCAGATTAATGAAACTGTCTGTAGATATGCATAGTGGGTGATGCATAGGTGTAAATATTTGTTGAACAAATTAACGATTTGTACTGACAATGAGAAACAGCAAAAAATCTACCAAGAATGCGTCTAATAAAAAAAAAGTTTAGTGCAACTTTCATTGAACTTTTAAATTACTAAAATTTCAGAGATATATTAAAAATGGAAAATAATGACGATCGAAGAATGCTCCGAATAAATAATTTACTTTCGTTACTTTTTTTTTTAGCTTTTTATATTCTTGTAGGCGCGGTTTAGACTCTCGTACGAGAGTTCCATCGGAGCTTCTCGTTTAACTAATTTACGAGGACCGCGCAGAATTTTACGATCGCGTATTCTGCTGAGGATAGAGATGAGTTGCGTATAAATCGATGTATAAATAATGCTGCGAGGATGGTTCATAAAATTTGACAACAAATAGGTCAATATTGGTTTCGCGATTAATCTTGTAGCGTGATTGCTATATTGCGTCTTGCAAAACTATGAAGATCGACAAAATAGCGTTATTAATATAAGTTATTGTGCTTCGTTGATTTAGAGATGTATCGACGCTAATACCATGCAGGGCCGTACTTTTGTCACTCTTGTAGCCTGAAATTCTCAAGAAGCGAGACAATATAGTCAGGTCGATAAACAATGCTCGGTTATACATGGCTCGCAGGAATTTTTCTACAGAGAAAACAGTTTTACAACTAAGCTGCATAGTCGCCATAGTTAAAGTAAAAAGAAGTTGAACATGAAAAGGTCAATAGAGAGTGACCAAGTTACTGTCTCTGTAATAAAAAAAAAAAAAAACACAAAACAACGAAAGATCTTTTATTCTTGGCCGTTTTGTTCCATAATTTTTTGTAAGGACGCAGATGAATATAACAATTACGATATTTCATTGTATAACACAGCTAAATACTTTGTAGACCTGACGAGAAAGAATGCTTGAGAATTCGTTCCACCGTGTATGAGGTTGGTTGGTACAGTTATGGTACAGGGAATGGAAAAAAAATCTTATAGCAACAGACAATTAGACTTTTTTTGCACAAGTTTCCTAATTATCCTAACTGTTATGCAATTTCGCAACAATATCAAGATATTTCTTCTCAGTATTCTAACAATTTAAGAATATTTAGCCGTAAAATCCGTTAAAATACTGTTGTCGAAATATTTGAATTTTACATAAAAAAATAAGTTTATATAAATTTGTAAATTTTTTCTCAGAATGTGCGGCCGAAATATTTGTACGATTTGTCGATTCTGAGATCATTTCGAGCAGGTTAGAGAACTCGTTGATCCCTTTCGTTAGCGAACTAGAACGCTCTCGAAGCGGTTGATATCCCCGATGATGCGAAAGGAGAGAGACGGAGATGTCGCGTTGCGTGAACGCCATAGAGAGAGAAAAGGAGAGAGACGGAGAACTATAAAGCCGGAGGGCGGATGCAGGATGACCATTAGTCAAGCCTGTCAGGGGCCGCAGAGATGTTCCTAAGAAGGAGCTTGAGGATACACTCGGGATCCAAGTCTACGAGGAAGATTCGCGAAATCGAAACGTATCGATAATACTTGGATCACGTTTCTCGAGCTTAATTTTCGATTCGATCGATAAAAATTCTTGCCAAATTGTTTGATTTGAAATTCGCAAATATAATCGGAGGCAGATATAAAAATTCATATTTATATGCAAAAAGTTCCAATATGCGCTGAATTGCCATCTGATTGGCGATAGCTGATCAAAACAATTAGAGCAATTCAAGTGAAAATAAATCCCGTTTGGACGAGTCGAAAGCGTTACCCGAGTGTTCCGCTCTGATATCGTCTTTCGCGCACCGGTCAATTCTGACAGCCAATGATGAAGTTAATGACGAAATCTCGATTCCAGAACCATGCGCTTTCATCACCGCGCGAATGCCGCTGTTCGTATTCTCTCGCAGCAATACGATGTAATCCATTTTCCTGGATGCGTAAACCGCGAAGAAGGAGGAGAAGGTAATCCCATCCGTTTGCACGATCCCGAGGCGAACGGAACACGGGAACAGAGATGGAGAGACGGACAGATAGATGGATCGCGACAACCCGAATGTCACAGCGAAAAGAGAAAGACACAGAGAAGGCGAGAGAGCGATAAAGCGAGGGCGAGAGAGAACGAGAGAGAGAGAGAGAGAGAGAGAAGGGGAGGGAGAGAGATAGAGGGAACTTATGCCCGAGAGAGGACGAAGAGGGCAGAAGAGAGGCAAGAAGGGAGGATGAATGCGAGAGTGGGAGAGCCAAGGGGTGAGAGGAAGCGAGAGGGTAGAACGTAGAACGATGTACCACCACCAAGTACGACGACGCGGCGGTAGGAACGCGGCTGACGCCGAGCAAAAACGATCGGCGCTGTCTGCCATGCTTTTTGCGGGCATCACAGTTTCCAACCTCTCTCTCTCCTCCTGGTCGTTTCTAGCTGCTGGTATCTCCCGTTGCCGCTTGCTACGCCCGGCACCCAATTCTCGACGCGGTTACGCCCGGCATTCGCGGGATATCGTCGCGCAACGCGAATATACAGGGTGCTCGGTAATTGGCGGTGCGCGATGGGCACGTGGGGTAAGTCGATTTATGGAAATAACTTTTTCCCTAACGAGAGAGAAAGAGAGAGGAGAGGGGGAAGGAGGGAGGGAGGGAGGAAAAAGATGCCCGGGGAGAGACCGGTTGCGCAACCCCTATGCTTCGACTCTGTAATCAGAGATTGAATTAAGCCAGGTGTAATCTTGATGACGCCGATTTAATCGACGACGCTGGTGGCACTGAGAGAAATGATAGCTAGGTATTCTTTATAGCGCATCACCACTGACGATCGCAGGCAACGGTCCAATGAACACAACGATCGTTTTCGCGTACAGCAGTACAGCGGATGCTCGCATCTTTCACACTTAGTTTGCGCAACAAAGTCGTGATATGTTTCCACGATATTCCTGATGAGGCAAGGGGATAAGTTACAGCGAATTAACTCTCACGGCACGTACGTTATGCGCGCTTTTTACGGGCGCAACAATTTTCAATCGACTTCTTTTTGTCGACTTGCAGCCACACGAAATTACGCCGGTCTCTCGACGTCGAGAGTCGAGATATCCCGAATCCCAAAGGATCTTTCCGCATTATTATCTCGCGCGCTCATTATCTCTGACCATAAGGAGAGTGCGAGGATTCGACGACGATTCCAGGCGTTTCTCGCGCTGTACGGTGAACGGCTCGAGAGAGAGTTCGCGGCATAGAAGGAATATTAATGAGCGGGCAAGTGAAAAATTACCCTTCGGCTTTAATGAGTCGTTAGCAAGTCAGAGATGCTAAACAGCTAGCGAATCATCGATACGCGTTGGAACAGAATACAAAAAACAAAAAAAAGAAAGAAACCGAAGGTAGACCGGTGAAAAATTTCTTCGCGGTTTTGATGAATGTCGTCTCGTAGTGGAACTCTCAAGAAACTAGAAATATTACGTACGTGGAGAATATGAGCATAATCCATTCTCCGTCAGATTTTGTTATAACGAGCATTTTGATTTACATCGACCTGTCGTTCCGATCAGATTCGTTTACGCGATTACACTACGATATGTAATTTCGCGCTACAAATAACGGAAACCAGATGTCTCAGACAACGTACGTATAAAATTATAATAAAAACAAGATTTAATATTAGTTGACCTGAAAAAACAAGCAACATGTGAAATCTTAACTATCTTCTCGCCGGTATCGTTAACTATTTCGTAAAAATTATCTACATTTTATTCGCGTAGTTAGATCAATCGTGGTTCTTCCTCGTGTAAAATAGGCGACAATACGTTCGCACACGCGAAAACTAATTATCGGTACAACAGAGCGATATAGAGCGTCATGAATCGACAGGATTATAAATAAGGTGTGACTGCGCGCTTTTGCAGCTGAAGACAATTACACGGCTGCGGCGGTGCGATGCGGCGCAGCGCTTCTTGCGATGAAGCTGCTGTATCTCTCTTCCTCTCTTATAGAACTGGAACGAATTTCGTCGGAATTATATGGACTCGCGTCCTCCTCGTCACATGTATCTGCAATATTGTGCAACCGCGTGACCAATACAGTCTTAATAAAATTACTCATAATCGCACATAGACGAGATGCACTGTTAAATTTATATCATACATATTATACCCAATTTGAGTTATTTTTAATCATTTTTATAGGTCGCCACTACTCCTATTCAATAAGTCGTCAATTTAGCAAAAACAATGGGGTTAAACAATTTAATTCAAAGAAACGTGTATTTGACTCAAATTTAGTTCATTATTTACTAATGTCTATTTCTACCAATGTAGATTAACTTTAATCTCAAAATAGTTTAGTTTACTTTTTATCCTTTTCTGGTTCTCAGAACTAAAAAAAGATAAAAAGTAAGTTAAAGGTAATTTAGGTTGATAAAAACGGGCATTAGTCGTACGTTAATATCAACGTTGTCATGGATTGATTGATTTACGTTTTGACACATATGAAAGTTAAAACTAACAAAATGTTATTTATCTCAAGCAATTGGGTTACTATTGCTCCTTTGATATCTAACAGTGTGGCACTTTTATAAAAAATAAAATAAAACAGGTGTAAAGTTTTTTATTGTTCTTTGTGCAGTTCGATAACGTGGAATGACGCGTGCGCGAAACATGTAAATTTGATAATCTCAAATATCGTAATTATTAATGCGACTTCTATGTTGACACGGTCGAAGAGCGGAGATGGATTTCCTTAAATTATCGAGGATCAATTAACTTCTCTGACATGAAACATCCGGTTTCTTCCGAATGTAACGTATAGAACTTGAGAATCAGCTAACTAATTCCGAATTAATATTATACCATCGTTAACAGTTGAAAGTTCTTTGATGAGTTTTGCGGGCGCTTGTGGCACTTCACCTCGTGAGTAACTCGACGCCCTCGAGAGAGAATCCCTCCCAGAGTCTTATAGTCGCAAAGATACGGCAAAATGCGCGAAGCGGATGCCACGCATTATAAGTGCATTAAGTGTTGGAGAAGCAGCTACTCAGCCATCTGCTACGGTCGCGATTTACGATCGGTCAGTGAAATTCTGACAAGAATTCGTCTCAGGGCCGCGCCAAGAATTATTGTGAAAAAGTAAAAAGGGTCCCTTTCGGTGTCCAATACCAAGATAATTTCGGGGCCCCCATCGGGATAATTCCGATCGTACCGTTGTATTGCACGGTGCACGAAAAACACAGTGGGGCGAATTACACAGTTGGAAAATTTGTGTTTAAATTAAACACATTTCACGTATCCTAAATCATCCACTCAAATTTTTATGTTAATTTAACACATAATATGTTAAAAAATAAAATAAATATGTACAAAATCAATGCAAAAAAATTGACATAATTTGTCAATAAACTATGAAATGTACATACTTTTTCAGTAAAATTAATATTTATGATATGTCAAATTCACGTATTTTATTCATTCATCTTAAAATTTACGTTTTTAAACATTATTTTTATATTATTTGTTTACTTAGTCATAAATTGTTTACTTAGTCATAAACTATTTCGACACTACAAAATCGACACTATAAAAAGTTGAACATCAATTTAACACAAAATTTTAACAAAGATTTGAGTAAATCATTTCAAACACAAGTATAAAATGTGTTTTTACTGTGTATGCATTATTTCGAGTTGTTTCACTACAGAGCAAGATCGGCGATGAATATCGAATTATGTAAAAAAAGATAAGTTCAATTAAATATTCATGAAAGAGAGTTGGAAAAATTCGAGATGGTCTAAAAATCTGGAAACGAGAATTTATCGATGTTATTCGAAATTATGCTTCCGGTGTAAACTGAATATTTTATTTTGAATTTCTAATGACTCGTTCCATTGAAGCGTTCTTTTAGAAAGAAGAAGCCAGGATGGTGATCGGCTTTAAGAAGTCTCGAGTTTCATTGATAATAAATATTTACAATCAATCGAAAAATTGTCCAATCCACTCATTATACTACATTATTTAAGAGTCGATCATATAATTTCGTTCTTAAATACTCCGAACGACAGAAGCGTTTAGATATTGCGCGTCAAAGCGTAAATAAAATCGCACAAGTGCAAAGTCGAAGCGCCGAATGTTGATAGAAGTGAAAGTGCGTGGCCAAGTCCGAGTTCATTTGAGAATGTCTCGGCTGTTTCTATGAATGTACACTGAAAAAATGATGTTATATCAACAGTGTTATTTGAAATTGAAAATAATCTTGTTGATTCAATAACAGTATTGATAAAACAAATGAAATTTTATTAAAATAAGAGTATGACGTATTTGTTTCATTAACGGTATTATTATGAATTAACAAAATTATTTTCAATTAAAATAATGCTGTCAATATAACATCATTTTTCTTTTAAGTGTAATAACGAACATATTTTTGATACGAGTCTATGAGCTTGAACGACGAAGAAAAAAGGAGGAGCCAAAAGAGAGCGTATAATCTCAGCATACTTATCTTCTCGTTATCTAGAACATCCATGGCGATGATGTCCCGACACCACAGTCTCACAATGATGATTATATATGTATATATATCTCAATGATGTACAGAACTTGAAACTGCGTTCTCCCATAAAGGAGGGAAAGGGAGAAGAAATCTGCCCTTTGAAACAAGTAGATGAAAATGAAGCCACGACCCGCCGTAAATAAAGCAGAGCCGCATCCGTTTTTCTCGTCGGAGAATATATTACGTCTTCTCGCTCGTTCTCCATATCAGAGACGCCGATATCTCGACTTTTCTTTATCTTTCGAATTACATCACCTCTCTGCGGATGTAATCCGGAAATTAATCTCGCGCGTTTTCGTCACGGGATGAACCCCCTCACGGGGGTAAGTACTTCGTCTGAGTATTTACTCATGCACCAAACTGGAGTGAGGACACCCGGTACGTGTCGAAGTTATCCGCTTCGAGCTCCGTCGAAGCCAGTGGTTTTTGCGTTTTCCCCGGATCCCGGCAGGAGCAGCAGCACCACCGGCAACAGCAGCAGCAGCAGCTCAGCAGCACCAGCAGCAGCAGCAGGGCGAGGCTCTGTAGGGTTCAGGGACTCCTCTCTACCCGCATCCAACCCCCGCGTCGCGTCGCACTGTACCCGTCTACCACCACCGTGAAACTTTGTTTAACTAAGGCCGGCAAGAAGCAAACCTATTTATACTAGGTCGGACGCGTTCGCGGTGCACGGCCACAGGCGTTGCTGCTCTTGTCGGGGCGAAGTTGCTTCTAGCTGGAGCGGTCACGGGAACCTAACGGACGCTGATAAACGAGGAAATATGCTCGGCAAAAAGGCCGTCGCGTAATTTTCTGTCGTATCGTGCGTACGTTAAATCACCAACCGGCTCGCTGCGAGACGATCTGGACGATCCGGAAGGCTAAATCAGACGAAACAAATTCGCCTTCTCGATTGCCTCGATTAACTTTTCCGAGAGCTTCATTACTCAACGCGAGCCTTTTAATCCTTTGATGCACGATCCTACCACGAACGCATCATTAAACACGCTCCTGGGTATTGCTTGTTATTAATACGTAGAATTGGAATATCTGTACCTTTCTTGATGCACTACTCTTTTCATTTTTTTGAAATTCAAAAATACTAAACTACTTGTAAATGGATACTTCGGCTGTTAGATATAGCGAGAATCTTGGAGAGAATCTTGATAGAGAGAATATCAACCAACATTTATTCATCTATGTGTATGTACATAAACATCTGCTGGATGTATAAATGTTTCATTCTCTATTCAAATATATAACAGTATATTAATTAAATCTATATAATCAATTAAAATCAAATCTGGGTTCTTTGTATGTGAAGAACACATGTTTGATTTATTGGCGGATCCATGGGGAGGAGACCATGGTTCCCTCTCTCTAGGAATCTTCTTTTTTAAAAATATTTATAATAAAATATTATATATATATTTAATCTTTATTTAATATTTAAAAAATATTTTTTAATTTAAGGAACTCCTAGATATGAAAAATATAGATTCCTCAGATTATATTATTCTGTTGCATTAATATAATTTTAAATATTTTATGAATTATACATTTAAATAATACTTTTTCAATGTAATAATTTAATATATCTTTTGTGACTTTGAAAAAAAATTTCGCTTGCAGCACACCAATGGTCCTCTCTTGACCAATTTCTGAATCCTATTATCGATTTGTTTCATGACACTTGAATATCTTTTATGGCTCTGATCTTCATTGTGTATCTTGTTTGATGAAATTCAGACTTGTTTTTATCAAACAAGATATACAATAAAGATTAGAACCGAAAACAATAATTTCCTAACATATTGATATGAAATTCAATGTTATTTTTGAATCCACGCGACGCGACCGGTAGTGATGTTATCCAAACTTAAGCACGATAGTAACGAATTATTACCGCGTTTATTACCGAGCTGCGATAACAAGCTGATTTGGCGGTTCCTTACGAGCATCACGCCGCATGCATAAATGAACGAGTGGGCTGTGGTTGAGCGAATTCTTCGGTGGTGATGCCGTCACCGTTGCCACTGCAGACGGGATTTTAAATCTCATCACACGATCACCGACCGGACATCTGAGTTTTGCTCAATGACTGTAAATTGGGCGGCTTTTACATAAAGGAAACTGAACGACATTTCGATCTTTCAAAATAATTGTTTCGACAGTGATAATGGCGAACTCTCGCTAATTTTTCTAGGATTTCGCTAGGATTTCAGGTTACGAATAATGCAGAAACATATTACGCGATTTATGCTGATAAAAGATCAAATCGTTACGAATAATTATAGCTAATTTTATGTTTTCTAAATTTTATGCAAATAAAAGCTCAGGTCCGACGTGTCCTGCATTATTCGGTGATAAACACGGGACATGGATACGAGCTTTGCAATCCTCACAAGCGGTAAATGTAACGTCAAATGAATTCCACGTCCGCGAGGAAGATTTGAACATAGTACTTCACTTCACGTCTAGCAAAACACGCAATTATTTTACGGCTTAAGCCGCGCGTTCCGCCTTGAGCGAGTTCTTGCTCGCGTTTCCTCGCGCGGAGCTTTTTCGCCGTCGAGTTCGCTGGTTTGTGCGCGCTCCGGTTCCGTTCGCATTCGCTCGGGATAACTTGCAATTAGCATAAAAAGCCTCGCTCTTTTCGCATTAGGCGCAACTGTGTCATTCGTGGAACGGTGCGGCGCGACGGTCCGTTAAAAAGATCGACGCGCGTCGTAGCCGTTCGCTCGCGAAAGAGGAAAGGGATTTTCCGCCAACTTGCTTGAAATCATACACGAGTGATGAAGACCTTGCGAGTCAAAGACCTTGGATCGCTGTTCACTATTCATTAGATATGTACAAGTTTCAATTTTATAACGCAATTTCCTGCACCGCTACACATCGCGCGATTACGTTTTATTGCAGTAAATCTGATCTAGATTCATAATTTATAGCACTGATTAACTAAATATAATAGCAACATACGACATGATTAATGTAGCAGGAACAAGAAGGTTTTTAGTTTTTTCAAAGTATGGAATTGTGAATAAAAAATATCTTATACTTCGTATTTATATATGATATTAAAATGACTCGATTTACTATTCGATCGCGTGACTACAACAAACGAAAGATTAATGAAATCAACGGTTTATAAAGATCTTTTCAATGAAAAGTCCTGAAAGGAAATTGCGATGTCAAGAATTCATGTCACGTAAAATTTATAGGAATCAGGAATAAGAAAAAATAAACGCAAGCAATACAATATAAAATGGAGTAAAATAAAGAAATTGTGAAATCGGCTATCTAGGATACGAATACCTATCAAAGACAGAATAAAATAGATGCTTTGTATTGATCATCCATTTGTAGAGTTAAGGATCTTTGGAACGAATAATTCGCAAAGCTGAGTCTACAAATTCGAGGTTAACTGTGGAAGAAAGATCTTATTTGTAGAGTGAAGCACTACTTATGCTGCATACAAGGCAACAATTGAAAAGAAAAGGTCGAGGTAGATCTTTCACTCGTTTTCGTATGTTTGTCGAAGGGATGAACTCGATATCGAAGCGGGGTGATTTGTATTCGGATTACTTTTCGCGAAGGGAATCCCCTTATGTCCTTCGTAAGATCAAATTCTCTTAAGGTGTATCTTATGATCGAATCTTCGCTTGTAACGGCGGATTAAAAAGGATCGATTAAAGATCAAAAATATTATCGGAAGACAAAATTTCATTAATAGAGTTATCACAAATTCCTCATTCTAAAATAACTTTTGCCTGATTTCCAGACAAAATTTCATGATTTTCCATGATTTTCATAAATAATTAATTAATTTATTTATATAATTAATTTATATCATAAAATAAATAATAAAATAATTACTATTACTATTAATGTTGCTGACGCTGCTTGCATTTGTAATTGTTAAGTTAGTAGTATTCCAAAATTGCGTTAGTGTAGTAATATAAGTATATTAAACTTCTTTAAAGTAAAAAATTTTAATTTTTCAGAAAAATTGTAAAATTCCTTGACTTTTCCCTGATTTTCTTGACCGTTTTCAATTTTCCTAACAATTTCCTAATTTCTCCAATTTCCAGTTTTATAACAACCTTGATGAAACTGCTCCTTTTTTCGCCTCGAAACCCTTTCGTCGGAGATACTCAAAAGCGGCAGTTTCTTACTTTTTTCTAAGTTTTCAACATCTCTCGTCGCATTCGAGGGCGAAATTTCAACGAGACTCTGCGGCATGAGGAACGAAAAACAGCGGGCGCGTTTGTTCGCTTGAACTTCTTTCCACCCGGTATAAAGGCAGCGATGGGTTATAGGCTGGGCCGTAGACTAATGATCCCGCTGGCTGCGGTTTTTGCCGGCATTCTACAGCATTCCCATTCAACTGGATTCCGCTCCGGAGCCACCGTGCGCATTATTTCCCGCGGCGGAGCGCCGCCGCGTTGCTCGCGGGTGCAAGATCGGATGCAGTGTCGTCCCCGGTGCATCTCGACCGTTGCATCTCGGCCGCATTGCCGCCGCTTCTTAATTTGTGCGAATTCACGGAAACGAGTGACGTGCGTTTACCTTTTCCAATTTTGCACCAAACGACACTGAATTTCAAATTCTCAATTTTTTATGTAAGATGCGCATATTTTATCACAATCACTTATATATAGAAAAACTACACGGAAGAAGGGATTTTACTGAAGTATCTAAAAATTTAGCTAGATACTAAGACCTAAAAATAATTTTGTTGAGCCATCAAAATAATTACATAGAACTTTCAAACTTGCTAGAATATCAAAATTTTTTACAATATTGCTCATCACGTTTGAAATTTCTAATTGTAACGTAATTTTAAAAAAAGAGAATGTGATTTCTTGTACGTAGTTATTTTGATGACCCAAAATTATTTTCAGATCTATATCTTAGCGAAAGTTTTAGATAGATATTTCAACAAAACTGTACAGTCTTGAATATGTTAATCTCATCGAAAGATTAATTTAAAACTTTTGATTCAAAATACGTAATATGACGCGTCTGCAAAAGATAATTTCTCAGATGATGAAAATTTTCTAATTATCAGCGTTCGCAAAAATGATCTACCGCTTATCAACGTCATGTCTCAACCTGTTCACGTAATAAACCATTAATCTCTCTCTACGTCAAAGTTCTCTGGAGATAGCAACTATCAGTGCCTAATCAATTTTTATCCGACGAGCAATGTCGCTTTTGCGAGACCGTTTTTATAGACCGGAAATGCATTCTCTCCTCATATAATCATAAATAATCGAGCCGATGGCAGTCATGCGAGGTACGTCCCGCGGGTTTGTCACCCCAAAGAGCTCCACCGGAAGCGCGTCGCCGTATCGGTCTGTTTTATATCAAAACGACCCTTTTTATATGTTAGATAAGCGCGCGCGCAGCCACGTTATCTCTCTCGTAAACGTGGTCACTACTAGTGGATGGTCAAAGTTTCGACCATAACGCAATAATAACGTGATCTGCAGTTACGGATGCTGCAAATAAACCTTAATGTATATTCATTTATAACATATGAACATTTATAACATCCGCTATTTTTAAGACAATATAAATAAAAAACAAATCGAATATTAACACACGCTCTTAAAATGGACTTTTCATCTCTCATAGTCGAATGGTCGTATCTATTTTCTTCCATCATATTGAAAATAGCACCACACACAAAAAATATGCGATTTGAATAAAGCTCATAATTCTATGGACATTTTAAAGCAAGACAGACGAAAATAATAGCGACGTAGTATCGATTGTCTCGTCTCAACCGTGGCCAATGCCCAATGGTCAAGCTCGTAAAGCACAACGTGCTACCGAAGCAAGTTTTTACGATTAGTGTTTTCCTCGTCCGGAACGTAACGTAATACAGAGATCCCCCGAACGATGATTATCACACGAATTAAGTGCGCAAACAGGGCCGTTGTTGCTGAGGCATTCGCACACGTGAATGTTTGTCATTGGTTATCGTCGCGGCTTCGCTTCTTCGGCCGTTTCGTATTTCCTCGTGCAAATCTACGCTCCGAATACCAGCAAAAAGTCGAGACGACGGCTGGCGCGGTGTCATTAGCGCTCTCTTTCTCTCAAATCTCTTTTCTGCCTTTATTCGCTCTGCTCTTTCCACAAGATCTATCGTTTATTTTACTTCTTCCGTATCTCTCTTCATCGCGGCTTCGTTTCTACGAGATCTTTACATAACAGAGTACGACATATAATTTACACATCGCTTCCGTTAGCGCAAATCAATGTGGTTAATTTTAGTCTTTATAAAGAGAACAAGAAAAATATTACATACTAAAACTATAGATGATTATGTTGAAGTTGGTGACAAATGATGAGCGGTTTGTCTTAGTACAAATTTCTTATTCTAAAATTCCATAACTCTTCCCTGATTTCCAAATAAAATTTCATGATTTTTCCTGATGCTTTCAATATTTTGAAATTTTTCTGTATTTTCGTTCTAATTTATAAACCGATAAATACTTCCTTGAGAGAACAATTTAACGATATTAGTAATATAAAAATTGCTATTAATATTGTCAAGTGTTGACAATGTTTGTATTAATTGTTAAATTGATAGTATTCCAAAACTATTAGATATACTGCACATATTAAACTTAAAAAGAAGAATTTTAATTTTTCACAAGATTTTGCAAAATTCTCAGACTTTTCTCTGACATGTTTTCTCTGACTTCTTTTCCTTAACTGTTTTCAATTTCTCTGACATTTCCCTAATTTAAAATTTTGTGACAACTCTATGTTAGGAGATACAGTAGTGTCTCAGATATATCTAGTAAACATTTTACATCATTGAATTAACGATACTTTGCGCCTATTATTAATTCGCGATATCGTTGTATTTAAAAGAGATTATAAAATAAAATATTTGACACACGGACATTTTATTTTGTATAAAAAGATTTTGACTCCGATTTTGAGGATATGATATTAAAATCATGTAGTGTATGTAAAGTAACGCGTGGAATCGTAATGTTTCCACAGCCCGAAGAAAGAATCCCCTAAGTGCCTTTGCATTACCACTAGAAACAGACGTTTCTTGCCATATGCCCAGCACGAACCAATCCCGGACGACAAAGACGTATGTGAGGTCAAATGCACGCAAGTGCGGGACGTTTCTGACATGCCACTGCACCGTTTGACATTCTCCTTGCCCTATATAGTAATATAAGAAAGGCTGGCCCATGTTCGAAGGAAAATCGTAATGACCTTTGAAATATTTCCTTGATCAATTTTTTCTTAATTAGAATTACTTGGTCAATGGCCAAGATTTTACAATTAAAATTTCAATGGATGTGATTCAATAGATTCTATTATCAGAGCCCTTATAAAAGAAAGTTTACCCACGCGTACAGATTATTGTTCACCACGCGAGAATGTGCGCGTTCAAACGATTTCTTATTGGAGAACGCATGATTTTTAGCTCGAAATTATCTTCTCGTAACATAGTGCGTAGGGAACATCACGCGATCGAGACGAGCTTCACCAAATCCACGGTTCAAACGAAACCTCTAATCTGAAAGTGGAGTTGAAATTTCATGGTTGAATCCTGCCAGCAGCCATTAACGACGCTTTCCTTTTCCATGTCCTTTCTTTCCTTTCCCCCTCTCTCTCCTTCTCGCGAGAATGTGCGCGAAGCATGTGTATACGTGATCGTGGCGCGTCTTTAGGCGTGGTGAAGATAGACGAGGGACCCTTAATCATCATCCCATCCCTTCGCCAAGATGAATCGTGCATTTGTATACCCGCACCCCTTTCGTTCACTCGTAGCCTGTCTCTGTCGCTTTTCTTGATTCGCTCTAGCTATTTGTCTCCGTCCTGTCTTCCTTTCTCTCTCTTTCTCTTTCTCCCCTCGGGGGTCATTCCCGGCCGTCATGGGTCTTTGTTCCTGAACCAACTGAGGAACAGTTAGGTCGCTTTGCTTGTCTTGGAGTCGAAAGGGGTAGCTTGTAATACGTCTACAGTTCTCAGTACAATCACGCCGGATGATTCCATTCCTTCCGTGTTTAACCCATTGCAACATATTTTGTTGAATCTCTTTTATTCGTAAAGATTTACAATCTTAGGTCCATTCTAGAGACCATAGATGACATGGGCTGTACAATTGGTCAACAAAAATGAAAGAAAGATAGGGTGCTTGTTTGGATGATGAGTGTTTGTCTTTTTTATATTCTACGGTGTAGTTGTTACGAAGAAAGGAAGATTGACCATTTTCACTTACCTTTCTCTCATTTTTGTTGGCATATTAGATATACTATTTAGATACGGTTGACGTCTTCATTGACGTCTTCATTCTTTGGTTTAGATTCTCCGAAGTGAATAATTGAATGACCATGTATCCGGAGTTTTATCTTTTTATGGTTGTCATATCGATACATAAAAAGTTTCTATGGCTGTTTTCTATGGCTAAAAAAGTATACACTTTTGGGACTAAAAGTGAAGTAGATATGATATTTGGTAAAAGAGTTCTAGCGCAATCTGGTACAAGAATAAAAAACAGACTAAAGTTACCTACTCCCATCATTATTTTACCGTGACTGTAAAATAATCGGCAAATCGCAATTCGCCCGATTATTTTATCGTGCTAATGGAATCAACGAACTATAGTTCGTCGCCGTTTACGCATCGCCACTTCGTCCCGATTCTTCATTTCCGTTTTTGGGCCCCGTCGTGGACGCAGATGTTCGACGAAGGCACGTCGACATCCGCGGTCGGATCGTAAGAACCAAGAGATCGACATGCTGCACGTGGTCCTCTCATGTTACCGATGGTGCGCGGTACAACCGGTCAGCTTCAGAACGACTGACTCAATTTCGTTTCACGATTTGATAATCATTACTAAATGCATTGGCCGCGTTCAGCAGAAAAAGCAGCTTTGCAATTGTTGTAAAATTCTTTAATATGATAGGTTTATACATTTACACTGTTAAATCTAGTGTCAAATTTAACTTAACGTGAGTCGCCACTGCTCCTACTAAATATATTGTTATTTTTTATCAAAACGATAGTTATATATGACACTATATAGTGTCAATTGTACAGTGTCAAATATAACTATTGTTTTAGTATGAAGTAACGATATGATTGAATAGGAGCGGTGGCGACTCACGTTAGGTTAAATTTGACATTATAGATTTAACAGTGTAGATCCAATAAGGAACTAAGAGCAAGATCAATTATTAAAGAATTTTACAATTGTTGTAAAGCTGCTTTTTCTGCCGAACGCAGCCAATGCAATTAATAATTTATATATACAAGGTGCATTTTATACATGTACTTGAGGAATATTTTACAATTTAATGATTTCTTGTAATTATTACGAGAGCTATTTTGCCTCTTTCTGTAAAATTTTATATTAATAAGTAACCAAACACCTCAAGTTAAAATCTCATTAATGTTAATATGAAATTCATTGGAGATTTTGTTGCTTGTTAAACTCCATAAACGAACATCGAATGTTGAGCATTAATTTCTTCAACATTACTATAATTGAAATTAAAACCTTTGTTTCTGAAACATCAAATACGTACACTGAAAAAAAATATAGTCAATTTTAATAAATATTTAGTTCAATACTGCCAACTAAATATTTATATTAAATATAAAGATATATTTATTTGATATAAGAAACACTAATTTGATTTAACAATTATTCTTTTTACTGAACAAATATTTATTTACTGTAAGTAAATGTTTAGTTGGCAGTATTGAATTAAATATTTATTAAAATTGACTATATTTTTTTTTCAGTGTAGTATTCGTAATTAAAATATATATCTCGTACATCGCGATCTGTATCATACCACGACCGGACATACCGACGTAACTTTTACAGCCGTTTCAAGGGAAATTGGAGTAAATTGCGAGCGTGTTTGCCGAGCGTCTTGCGCCGTGTACGTGTATAATTGTGTATGTGTGTTACTTAAAATTCTTTGACGGTGTTCCTTGGATGGCCACGTTCTGGCAACAGATTCTGGCCGAACGATGACTTGCGATTATATCCGTAAGTCGAATTATACATCAATAAGTAGCACGAGAAGAAATAATTGCGATTCTATGTAGACTTGTTTAAAAAGATATATAACCGAGTTCGCCAGGTGATTCATCGCAATTCCTTTCATATAAGTATCTATTACGTAGCCGAAATAACGAGGTTTGTTTTGTGGTGAAAGTATACGATTGGTACGCCAATTAACTGTACTGAAATGATGACTTTTCGGTTTCACGTTGTCATCGTTCCGATAACCGCGGATCTATTGCAAAACCCAGTCTCGACAGCGGCTTTACAGTCGGAAGGACCGATGACTGGCAAGCGACGAGGGGCCCTGAACCCCGTGTATAAGGTATGTACTGGTCCAGAGAGCGCCCTTGCCTTCGCTCTCCGTCAGTTTTTTCATCGTCTGCTCTCGGGCTGCCGCTTTTAAAGCGATCGTCACGGGCACCGCGCTTTTACGCGGTTCTTTCTCGGCAGGTGTGCGCGCGCGCGCGCGCCTTCTCTCGTTGTCTCTTCCTTCTCGTGCTACGGAATTACATTGTCGCGAAAGAATGATACTACTTGAGAGAGAAAGAGACATCTTCTTCTTCTTCTCCTCCTCCTCCTCCTCCTCCGAGAGAGAGAGAGAGAGAGATTATAAAAATTAGGAAAATACGAAGATAGATTTGTTCAGTCAGTAACTTCTTTTTAACTTTGTTTAACCAAAATTTGATTCATCTTTCAACATACTCTCTTTTCAAAAAGTTACTGACTTATCAAACTGCCTATACGTAGATAGAAATATGTACAGATTTCTCTCGATACAATGGTAAGTAGAATTTCAGAAGTTTGATGCACAAAATGAACTATGTAATCCGAAAAGGAAGATTATTTATACCTAATATCAAAGGAAGCTTACAATGTTCGCGTACACTAAAACGAGAGAAAGAGCATACCGTTTGTGCCTTACCGAGGCGTTCAATGCATTGCCGTCGCGTTTGTAATACAGAGAGTTACAGTCTGATGTTCATCCTATTCATAGTAAAAAAACAATCATCACTCGCAATGACTGGTCATAAAACAACGCTTGAGAAAAAGCTGAAATAATAAATCGATATTAATATTTCAGTGTAAACGAACTATGTAAATACATGCGCGTTTAACAGAATCTTGAATATACAATTAAATTGGATTAAAAAATTAAAAGATGACTGGAAAATATAATCGAGCAAACCCGATTTCAGTCTGATTGGAACTGCGTATCGTTTCGGTACATTTCGCGGCGAGAGCCTTGAATCAGTCACGTACAGCGATGAAATCTCTTTTTGTGAGTCATCGTGAACGAAACAGATTTTAGCATTGATCTGCATCCATCGAAATTATAATTCGTTATTTGCTTGCTTATATGCCTGATATTATTAACTGTTACAACAGTCCAAGTTTAAATTGCGAGAACGTATTGTTCTCGTGGATGATGATACTTTAATCGTTTCATTCTTGTACTCGACAGCAATCGTTTTTTTCCATCCGACTGAAAGCAATTTGTTGGGCAATCTGTGCGCATGTGGAACACGTAAGCAGACTTTGTTCTCATTTAGAAAGTGTCAATCTTGAAGAGTAATCTGTGACTAGCATAGCGCAGGTCTTTATTGTTAGATATGCTCAAAGGAGCAATGGCAACCTAATCCCTTTAGTTAAATAATATTTTATTATTTTTAACTTCTATGTAGTAAAATATAAATCAAATTTCTGTGGTTAATTTCAAAGTCAACAATGTTCATATTAACGTACGCATATTTAGTAAATAACAGACAAAATTTGAGTCAAACTGATTAAATTTAACTCCATTTTTTAATTAACGACATATTAAGCAGTAGCAGCCTATAGAAATGATTAAAAATAATTCAAATTGAGTATAATTTGGCATTATGAATTTAACAGTGTTGCAGTCTCGAACAACAGATCACAACGACATAAACGTTGAAAATTTTTAATTGTATTTTATGGTCCGTATTCAGACATATTATTTATCAATAAATAAACCCACTTTTATTTCTAAAATTCTAAAATTTTGTTTCTGAATTCAAAACTCATAATTAGATAAAGTCTTCTTTATCAATCGTCATGAAAATTTCTCGATACGTCTTTTAGATAATTCGTCTTTTAATAATACTAGAAAATTCTTCGACTTTATAATTTTCGAATTCAAACTTTATCCAAACATTTATCTCGATTTAAGAGTTTAAATCCAAATATTTATCTTAAACCATTGAATATAACCTTTACTTTCTCATTAACAGAATACTTTAGGTTTAAACGATATTTAAAATTAAGAAACGTTAAAAAATTCATTGAATTTTTACCAGTTTACGTCGCTTCGTAACTTTCTATGATCTTAATTATTTTATCCGTTTAATTTTCTGCGATAGACTGCTCATGTAAATGCTCTTTCCACGCTAATAATAATTTTGCATCGTAATGTATGATCAAGCTAAATGCATTCTATCTCATCTAAGATGCGTAACCTCGCACGCAACCTTACTACTTGCGTCAACGTTTATTTCAACAGTTCTTATATCGCGTATTATGACCTATACAGGACGATTCACGAAAAATCGGCATCTTTTTGAAATGTTTTTCTATAAATATATTAGACTTTAAACATAATAGACTTTAAAATTTAATCTGTTTACATGAATTTTAATTAATATATTTAATATTCACGCGATCCCCGAATGTTGCTTCTTATAATCAGATTTAGATTAAATCTGATTACAAGGAGCAAAATTTAATCGCGTAAATATTAAATATAGCAATTAAAATTAAGATTTAATATTAACACTAAAATCGCAGCTGTGTGTCATATTTTTATCTATCTGATAGTTTTCTTTGAATTAATTAGGATTTGCACGTGGAGCTTTAGACTTTTGTGACTTTTCATTTCAAATAATCATAATGAATGTATGTAATTTTACTTTTATGATGACAACTCTTTCTCGTAAAAAGGTTTACCTTGAATCGCGATTAAGTTAATTTAGATCCGCGGTTCTAGTGTGTGTGTGTGTTAAGAGATTTAATATTAAATTTAATACTCACACACATTAAGGTTTCAAATTAACATTAAATTTAATATTTATTAAGTTTAGTATTTTCTTTTGAACGTCTGTTAACAATTACGCAAGATTTTAACCAATCTATACGTCCGATTTTAACATATCATTTCTTTTCTTTAAGATACTTTATAATTTAAAAAAATATATCCCTGATCGAATAAATATAGGAAATGCGAAAGTTAAATTTAAAAAGCAATACGCGCTAATTGGAATCGCGTTACTCGAAAGGAAATCGCGGGAGACGTTTGCGGGAGCTACGATTTGTCTGTCAAAGTGCTATCATGCAGTTATGGAATCTCATGCGTGTACTTACCTAACGAACAGCTGTTCCTGGTTATTCACCCGCCAGGACACTACGGTGGCTCCTGCAAAATGGAAAATCATGATCAGAATATCGATCGGAGCGATCGCGTGGAAGCGCGGAGGGTGCACGCTGACGATGACACGTGAAGGGGGGCACCCGGACGACGATAACACATCGCCGTCGC
Source organism: Mycetomoellerius zeteki (assembly GCF_001594055.1). Classification (NCBI taxonomy): domain Eukaryota; kingdom Metazoa; phylum Arthropoda; class Insecta; order Hymenoptera; family Formicidae; genus Mycetomoellerius; species Mycetomoellerius zeteki. Next base: position 3,449,002 of record NW_017257632.1, read on the forward strand.
CGTGTCTAAATCGCGCCAAGGAATAACCGCGAGAGCGGAGACGCAAATTCACACAAAACACGCCCGCACGCACGTACGTACATAGAGCTTTGTCGGCCGCGCGTCAAAACGCGGCAACTGGCAACGGCAGTGCGACTGACGCGTAAACTCGCGACGCGCGAAAACGTTTCGCTGGCTTTCAGTCATCTCGTTGCGATTCTCTCGGTCGCGTTTCTTCGCGATTTCGCGCGCGACACTTCCATAGCGCACCCATATATACATATACGCACGCACGCATGCATCAACACACATACACATGCACGCACGCACACATACACGCACGCACACACACACATACACACACCGTGTAAATTGATGGTGCAGGTGGTGTTGTTGCCCCTGTCGAGCACGACAACGCTGGTAGCCGCTGCCATGTTTGAGTCGCAAATGCGCTGCCGGCCGGCCGCTCAACGCAACCAACCTTTGTCCGACGCCCTCGAACTCGTCCCCACCCGCGCGCAACTTCACAAGTATTCTCGTCCTGCGCGCGCGACGCTTCGCGGTAGTTGAATCAACTGATTTGAACTGAGTCGAATCGAACGCGACGGACCAACGAACGATAACTGCAAGAAGACTAGAACTAAGGAGGATCAACTCGCGTGGTGGGGGTGAGTCAAAAAACGTCCACGGCTATTCACACGATGTGCAGCGGCACTGCGCATTGTGTGAAAGTTCGATATAAGAGCGACAAAGTGACGATTATAGAACGACAGAGCGACGACTATATAGAGCGACAGAGAGGACTAATGAAGCGCAAGAGTGGGGGAAGTTATCCGTCGCCACTTTTTGCCTCACCCCCACTACCGCTATTGGCACGAGTTGATCCTCCTTAGTTCTAGTCTTCTTGGATAACTGCGAACCTGCAGGGCTGGGTAAAATGCCTTTCGAATTCCATTTAAAATACTAATTGTAAAATACTTTTAAAAAATGTATTTAAAATGCAAAATGCAAAATAGGTTTTTCGAATCCATTTTAAATGTAAAATGGATAAATAGGTATTTTAAATGGTTTTCGAATGCAAAAATGGTTTTTCTTGCCATA